>NC_050450.1:103618937-103896437 GCF_903995425.1 Onychomys torridus | reverse complement strand
CTAGCGGCTGCGTCTTCCTCAGTTGGTAGCCTTCCTGCTTTGGAGAGGGCTAGCTGTATCTGGCCTGGGGTCCTCACAGCCCTGCTGACTATTGCAGAGAGCCACGGTGGCCAGCCGCTCCCAGCCCAGCTACACTGTACACTTCCACCTCCTGCAGCAGCTGGTGTCCCATGAAGTCACCCAGCACCAGGTATGGCTGTCTGCCAGAACTGAATACCACCAGGGCCTCCTGTCAGGTCCTGATATCCCTCTACTACTTCCCTTAGGCTGGCAGTGCCTCCTGGGATGCGTCACTGAGTCCCCAGGGTGCCACCATCCTCTTTCTCCATGCCACTCAGAAGGACCTGTCAGACTTTCATCAGTCCATGGCGTAAGTACACAGCCCTGCTCAGAACCCTTAGGGGACCTTTTCTGCCCTGCCCCACCCACCCACAGGTCAAAGGGCAGCTCTCAAGAGTGTGCTCTCAGGTCCAAACTGTGTTTTTGTTTGTTTGGTTGTTTGGTTTTGGTTTTTTGAGACAGGGTTTCTCTGTGTAGCTTTGCACCTTTCCTGGAACTCACTCTGTAGCCCAGGCTGGCCTCACTCACAGTCCACCTGCCTCTGCCTCCGGAGTGCTAGGATTTAAGGTGTGCACCACCACCCCAGCTTCGGTCCTCCTCCTTGAGCATTGCCCCAAGGTCTCTCACGTCCTGGGCTTTTATGTTCGCCCTCTTCAGCAGTCCCATTTCCCGATGTCACAGGCTCATGGCAAGAAATAGCTGATAAATTGATGTTAAAATGACTTGGTGGTACATGTCTGTAATCGATCCCAGAATTCAAAAGCTGAGGCAGGAGGATTGCAGCAAGCTTGAGACCACTTTTGGCTATACAGTGAGACCCTGTCTCAAAAAAATAAACACCGAAACTCTAAAAATGGCAACAAATCTTCACAGGCCATCATGTTCCCTGAGCTACGTCAGCTCCTGGGAATGCCAAGAAGGAGCACTCATGAATGATTGCATGCCAGCCTGTGTGGAGTGGAGGAGAATGGTCACACCATGTGCTGGGCAGGAGGGGGGTGAGATCAGAATGCCACCTGGGGCCTGGCTATGACTTGGTCTTTGGGTGAAAAACAGAGGGGGGGCGTTCTTGGGCAGATGGGTGTTCCTGAAGAGGAAGCTGGGGTGGAGATAAGGCCAGTGAGTGTCAGTTCCCTCTCAGGATCTAGGCACTTAATGCAAGCAGCAGCTGTTCCAGTAGGGACCTCAGCCTGTCCCTGGTTGCTCTGGCTTTCACCCTAACCTCATCTAGCTCAGTCACCCCCTGCTAGTCTCCCACTATACTTCTGAGGGAATCTCCAGTTGATGATTGCCATGGGTGCAAAACTCTAAACCTGCCTTTTCAAAAGAAACAAGAAACCACCAGGCTTTCTCCAGGCATGACGGTTCACACCTGTAGTCTCAGCACTTGGGAGGTGGAGGCAGGAGGATTAGGAGTTCAAGGTCATCCTCAGCCTCATAGTTGCCTTTGAGAGAGAAGATGTTAGTCAGTAAAGTGCTCGCTCCCGCAAACATTAGGGTCTGAGTTCAAGCCCCAGCACCCAGTAGGGAGTGGCTTGACATGCCTGAAATCCCAGCACAGGGGAGGCAGGGACAGCATGCTAGTCTACTTGGGAAAGTTTAGGAGACTGAAGAAGACCCTTGACTCTGGCCTTCACACACATACACACACTTACATGCATACCTTTACACACATATGTGGGTATACACACACATCATTATTTTAAGAATTATTTTACTTATGTGTATGTGTGATCATATACCACCTATGTGGCAGATGCCTTCACTGGCCAGGAGAGGGCACTGGAGCCCCTGGAGCCTGAGTTGTTGATAGTCAGGAACCTTCTGATGTGGATGCTGGAACCAAACTCAGGTCCTCCACCATTGCTCTTAGTTGATGGGCCATCTCTCTAGCCCCAACTGGTGCAAGTACTCTTATCCACTGAGCCATCCACTGGCCCCAGAAATGGTGAAGGATTTTTTGGTTTTGTTGTTGTTACTGTTTGAGACAAGGTCTCTCTATATAGCCCTGGCTGGCCTAGAAACTGCTGTGTAGACCAGGCTGTCTTCTAACCAAAGAGATCCATTGTAGGTAGAGTTTTTCTGCCTGGCTCACAGTCAGGACAAATCTCTCTTACCCGCCTACCCTATCCTTTCTGCCTGGCTACTGGCCAATCAGCACTTTATTTATTTTAACCAATCAGAGCAACATTTTTGACATATAGAACATCCCACTATCTGCAGTTGTATGTAGCTACTACAATCCACCTGCCTCCTGAGTTGAAGAATTAAAGGTGTGCTTCATCCTCTCTTATTCTGAAGTGTTTTTGTTTTGTTCTTTTGAGACAGGGTTTCTCCAAGTAGCCCTGGCTGTCCTGAAACTCACTCTGTAGACCAGGCTGGCCTCAAACTCAGAGATCCACCTGCCTCTGCCTCCTGAGTGTTGGGATTTAAGGAATGTGCCATCACTGCCTGGCCCGCTCTGAAGTTTTAACCAGACAAAGCACAATTTAAGAGTCAAGTGAGGGGGTTGGGGATTTAGCTCAATGGTAGAGCACTTGCCTGGCAAGTGCAAGGCCCCGGGTTCGATCCTCAGCTCCAAAAAAAGAAAAAAAGAAAGGAAAGAGTCAAGTGAGGCCGGGCAGTGGTGGCGCACACCTTTAATCCCAGCACTTGGAGAACAGAGGCAGACAGGCAGAGCTCAGTGAGTTCGAGGCCAGCCTGGTCTACAAAGTGAGTTCTAGAACAGCCAGGGATATGTAAAGAGACCCTCTCTTAAAAAACAAACCTACAAAAATAGTCAGATGACTTGAAAAGCATCAGTAGAAAAGAACAGAGGTCCTACATGTCATATTATCAGCCACTGGTTTAGCATCTACTGGTGGATAGAGTAGGGAGATGTTGCCTTCCTGGGCCCTGCTGAAGGCTTCCTGTCTCTGTAGGCAATGGTTGGCCTACAGCCGCCTCTACCAGAGCCTGGAGTTCCCCAGCAGCTGTCTCCTGCACCCCATCACCAGCATTGAGTACCAGTGGATCCAGGGCCGGCTCAAGGAAGAACAAGTGAGTGGTGCCAGCAGGACGGCAGGGCCCTGGAGGGCAGGCAGGGCTCTGGAGGGCCGTGGCCTGTAACGTCTTTCTGGCTTTGCAGCGGGAGGAACTGGCCACCTCCTTCACCTCCCTGCTGGCCTATGGCCTCTCCCTCATCCGGAAGTTCCGCTCCGTCTTTCCCCTGTCTGTCTCTGACTCCCCATCCAGGCTGCAGTCCCTCCTCAGGTCAGTGGCTACCCTTTGCTTTTGCTTCTGCAGAGGGGTCAGATATGAGCACGCAGGGGTGACACCTGTGGGCAGGGGGTCAAGAACACCTGTTGGGTAGGAGTAGGGTGGCCGGCCCCTGAACAGAGCCCTCTGTCTTCCAGAGTCTTGGTGCAGATGTGCAAGACAAAAGCCTTTGGAGAGCTGTGCCCAGAAAGTGTTCCACTGCCCCAGCTAGTTGCTGAGGCTCTGCGGGTAGGTGTCTTCCCTGGGGTGAGGGTGGGGTCATGTCCCTTAGCTCACTCACCCCTTCTCCCTGCTTGTCTTCCAACAGATGGGCACAGTTGAATGGTTTCACCTGATGCAGCAGCATCATCAGCCCATGGTGCAGGTAGATTCTGGGACAGGGGTTGAGGGTGAGTATGTGGTGTCTGCCCTTGTACCTCTGTTCAACCACCCATATCCTTCCCAGGGCATCTTGGAGGCTGGCAAGGCCTTGCTAAGCCTGGTCCATGACGTTATGGGTGATCTGTACCAGTGCCGTCACACATGGAACAAGATTTTCCACAAGTGAGCGGCTATGGGTCTGGAGCTGACGGGCCTGTGGGACCCCAGTGGGCACCACCATCACACATACTATCTTTCCTCCAGTGTCCTCAAGATAGACCTCTTCTCCGTGGCCTTCCAGGAGCTGCAGTGGCTGGTGAGACCCTCTGCCATCTCTAGGAGCCACCCCTCTGTCCAGCTCTGCAGCCCTGTCCAACAAGCTTTTCCTTGTAGGTGGCCAAGAGGGTACAGGACCACACAGCGGCAGTGGGCAACCTTGTTTCCCCAGATATGGGAGAAAGTCTATTTCAGCTCTATGTCACCCTGAAGGAGCTCTGCCAGCTGGGCCCAGTCCCCTCAGACAGGTGGGCAACTAGTGGCTTGAAGGTGGGCTTCAGGCATGCAGGACAGAAAAGGGTTGTCAAGAGCTGTGGCCCAAGGCCAGCCCCTGCCTTCCACAGGCTAATCCTTTCCTCTCCCCAGCAATGGAGTCCTGGCCCTGAATGGTTTCCACCGATGGTTCCAGCCAGCCATCCCCTCCTGGCTTCAGAAGACTTACAGTGTTGCCTTGGAGCGGGTGCAGCGTGCTGTGCAGATGGACTCGGTGCGGGGCGGGGGGGGGGGGGGGTCCTAGGTTTGGGAGTGAGGTTGGGTTCTCTGCTGGGACCTCCTGGCCAGTAGAAGCCTCTAACTGTTTCTGAACAGCTCATGGGCACTGTTCAGGCCAGCTGGGTGGAAAATATGGCCTCCTGATATCCTGAGGCTCAAAAGGGTGTCCTGTGCCTAAGGGTGCTTTGGGCTGCAGGGGCAGTGGTGGAACCTTGCTTTTATCCTCCAGGCAGCTTGCACTCAGCTCTGTGCTTGGTGGTTGGGAGATTTGTGTCTGCCTGCCTTGAACCTTCTGTCTAAGTGTCTCCCCTTCCCCAGCTGGTGCCCCTAGGTGAACTGACCAAGCATAGCACTTCTGCTGTGGATCTGTCCACCTGCTTTGCCCAGATTAGCCATACTGCCCAGCAGCTGGACTGGCCAGACCCTGAGGAAGCCTTCATGATCACTGTCAAATTTGTGGAGGTATGGTGTCTTCCCATCATCCCCCCCTCCTCTTAGGACAGGTCACTTCTGCCCTACCCACTTCCTCACAAGCTTTCAAACAACTAGCCATCACCAGCCCCCTCACATAGCATCCTAAAGTCCTAAGAGTCTAACTCTGAGACTCCTCCTCTATTGACCCATTTGGGAGCCCCACCTACCCATCCATCCATCCACCCATCCATCCATCCCCTGTGATCCACTCACCCTAGGACACCTGCCGATTAGCCCTGGTTTACTGCAGCCTTATAAAGGCCCGGGCCCGTGAACTGTCTGCAGGTCAGAAGGACCAGGGCCAGGCAGCCAACATGGTAAGACCCAGGGCTGGGGCTGAGGGGCTGGCCAGGGTAGGGGTGGATCTGTTTGTCTTGGTGCTGTTGGAGAAGGCCTGCATCCCTGTGCCTGTGACTGTCCCCAGCTGTGTGTGGTGGTAAACAACATGGAGCAATTGCGGCTGGTCATCCACAAGCTGCCCACTCAGCTGGCATGGGAGGCATTGGAGCAGCGAGTCGGCGCCGTGCTGGAGCAGGGGCAGCTGCAGAACACACTGCATGCTCAGCTGCAGGGCGCTTTGGCCGGGCTGGGCCATGAGATCCGTACTGGCGTCCGCACCCTGGCTGAGCAGGTACTGTCTGATCTCCCGGGGACCCTGCCTACCCCGTTCCTCAGCAGGACCTGAGCTGATGTCTACCCCCTGACCCTAAATCTAAACTCAAGCCTCGCTCCATCTCCCTTTGTCTCCCTGCTTTGTGTCCCCAGTTGGAGGTGGGCATTGCCACACACATTCAGAAACTCATTGGTGTCAAGGAGTCTGTTCTGCCTGAGGATGTGAGTAGCCACTCCGTTTGTTGACCTTCACCTCTGGGCCAACTCTGTGCACTGGGGTGGTGAGAACAGCCTAGGTAGATGGGAGTTGAAGGTTCTGAGGCAGTCAGACCCAGGTGTGATGTCTCCACGGTCCTCGATGTACTCCCTGGATGCTCAGGGAGGCACTGATGGGTATAGGGTAACCTCAGGAGGCTCAGCTCTGTTTTGTAGCCCTAGGAACACACAGGTCTGGGAACACATCCTTCCCACGGCTTATCATCTCTGCTGCCCTGTTATGCCCACCAGCTGCCCCCCAAGCTCCTCATGTGTAAAGGGGAGAGTGTATCCCTAATTGTTTGAGGGGGGTGAAGTTATTCATTAACTCATCAAATGTTGAGTAAACACACATTTTAGTTCCAGATACTGACTTGGTATTAAGTCAGTGTGACCCAAAACTCCGGCTTTCCTAGGGCTTCTGCTCTGAGGGGATGATGGACAGCTAAGTGCAGCCATAATTGTAACTGTAACTATCAACACACATCCAGTCATGTGCGTGTTTGCACACACACTTATATAGTGCGCTAGGTAATGATAAGCGCCAAAGGGAAAAAAAAAAAAAAACAGAAGGGGGTGGGCTGGGAAATGTATTTTTCTTTCCTTTTTTTTTTTTTTTTGGTTTTTCAAGACAGGGTTTCTCTGTGTAGCTTTGCGCCTTTCCTGGGTCTCGCTCTGTAGACCAGGCTGGCCTCGAACTCACAGAGATCTGCCTGCCTCTGCCTCCCGAGTGCTGGGATTAAAGGCGTGCGCCACCACTGCCCGGCGATATGTGCTTTTCGATAGTGGTCAGGGAAGGCCTTATTCTGAGTGTGACAGCTGAGTCAAGACCCACAGGAAGCAAGAAAGGGATCTGTGATGATGCCTAGAGGAAGGACATTTCAGGCAGAGGGATCAGGAAGAGCAGAGGTCCTGAGGAGGCTTGTGCTGAGCAGGTCTATAGGATGCAGAGGATGGTGTGGTTGGAGCAGACAGAGCAACCGGGATGGAAAGACAGGAGGCAGTGAGCAGCTAATACAGACACTATAATACCCACCACACAAAAGCCTGGCTTTGTTCCCTACCCAGGGGATGGGGATGGTCAAGACAGTGTGAGTGAGGTCGGGATTAAAATAGGCCTGAGATGTATGTCCTTCTGGTCTGTCCTAGGCCATTCTGCCCCTGATGAAATTCTTGGAGGTGGAGCTTCGCTACATGAACACCAACCTGGTCCAGGAGAACTTCAACAGGTGTGCAGCAGTCCCTGACCTGCACTGCCCTCTGCCCCATGTCTCCAAGGCCTTAGTGCTCATGGGTTGGTGGCTGGCATGCTGGTAATCCCTTTGGTGACTTTCTTTGGAGGATCTAAACAACTGCAGGCAGGGAGCTCACTGCTTCTCATTGGTCCTGTCCATTCTGCCCAGCTCTGAGCATGGCAAGCTTTCCCCTGTGTCCTTCCAGGCCTGGGCCCATTCTCAGGGCCTCTGACTGTTTCTGGCATGTCCCAGATATGGGTTTTGGATACCTAGGTTCAGGTTCCAGCTTCTTGTTTCCTCTTTAATGGCTTCAAGATGTCCAGGTTACCATGCCCATGATGACAGTCCCAGCCTCTCCTGAAGAGTGAATGAGCCACATGAAGAGCTGTAGGCAGGCCTGTGCTGGTCCAGAGCCTCAGCTGCCTGCAGGTGGATTGGCAGCTGGGCTCTTCCTCATAGAGTTCTGTTCGCCTCCTACTGAGCAGGAGCTGGGCCCCTGGAGGCTGGGGCTCCTTTATGCTATTTATTGAGTGTTTTTGTTTGTTTGTTTGATTTGTTCACATAAGTGAGAATTAACTCTCCACTAAGACAGGAGCTTTGCTCAGAAACATCTAGAACAGTACCTGATGCTGTTAATTGAGTTCACTCACTACTTTAAACGAAGGCCTCCTTCCCTACATACTAGGCGAGTGTTGTACCCCTGGGCGGATCCCCCCACCTCAGGCCTCCTCTATCATCAGGACAGAGGACCTGTTAGCTGACAGTGGTGCATGTTAAATTTCAGGAGGCTGTCAGTCTGTCTTGTCATTTTTCTCCTTACCCATGCTGTGCGCCGCAATCCTATCTCATCCTGAGGTCCAGCTTTCTCCTCCACTCTTTAGTGGTTTGCTGGAGGCCTGTGGTCCATTGAAGAGGGTTCTCCACTGAGGTTAAGAGACATATTGGACAGGATTGGTGACTCCTTGGCCTGCCCCCTTTCCACTCTGGGAGGAGCTCTTCCTCTGCACACCATCTGTCAGCTCTGCCCGAGCCTCACATGTGGAACTAGTGGAAGGGAGGCAGAGTGAGCCTGGGTTCCTGAGGCTCCCCTTTCTAAGAGCATCTTCTCTTCCTCCCCTGTTGTACTGTCCTATGTCCGGCATCCGTCTGCCTCTGGCCAGCCTTCTGACCCTGCTGTGGACCCACACACTCATGGTGCTGGTGGAGGTGGCCTCTTCACAGCGTAGCTCATCACTGGCCTGTAGCAGACTGAAGGCAGCCCTTCAGGTAACTGTACTAGCTGCGAGGATATTAGCCCTGGGAGTGCCTGGAGTCATCTCTTTTCTCTTTCCCAGAACCTGGAGATCTGCTTCCATGCTGAGGGCTGTGGTCTCCCACCAGAAGCCCTGAACACAGCCACTTTCCAGGTAAGAGTCTTAGCAGTGTGGGGAATGACCTCAGGGCCTTGTTAGGGTCCCTTGAGAAGCCCCTGTTAGGAGGTCAAGGCAGGGAACCTGTCTTTCTGTATTTACCTGTATCCAGGAACAGCTATGTAACTCATGAAACCAAGTGCAATATTAAGTTGGGCCTCTTATTCAAAACTATTACAGATTTTGTGATGCTGGCAGGAAATAAATAATCCAAATATAGTGTCCTTCAAGGCACAGGGTCCCTACATACCTGCATCAGGGAGATTATACTTCCAGAGTCGGCCATCTGATACCTCTGCCTCAGGATCTTGTCCTAGGTCCATGGGATCTTCTGTGGCCCTAGGGCCCCAGCACTTCCGATCACATCTTCCCCTCTCTGCCTGCCCACGGCATCAATGTGGGCAGGCACGAAGATGTTTAGGTGATGTTCTGACATGCTGTTCCAGGCTCTGCAGAGGGACTTGGAACTGCAGGCAGCCTCCAGCCGGGAGCTCATCCAGAAGTACTTCTGTAGCCGAATCCAGCAGCAGGTGAGATGTTCCTCCTGCCTAGCTCCCACTGAGGAGCATAGTGGGCCTTTCCCCCACTCCCTCCCAGTTGATCCCTACGTGCAATCCCATGCCAGGCTGAAACCACTTCTGAGCAGCTGGGTGCTGTCACCATCAAGGCCTCCTACCGAGCCTCTGAGCAGAAGCTTCGTGTAGAGTTGCTCAGTGCCTCTAGCCTGCTGCCCCTGGACTCCAATGGTGAGTGGACACTTCCCTAGACCTCTCCTCACTAGCATCCCTAGAGGCTCAGCAGGGGCTCTACACCCATTTCCTCTAGTTACCAGGAGGGGCTAAGGGATAACAGCTGTGGGGAGGGGGTAGTGTGGGGTGTGGTGGTGGCTGGAACTCAGTCAGCAACCACCCCCCATGGGCCACTTGCCAGGTTCCAGTGACCCCTTTGTTCAGCTGACACTGGAACCCAGGCATGAATTCCCTGAGCTGGCCCCCAGGGAGACCCAGAAGCATAAGAAGGAACTTCACCCACTCTTTGATGAGACCTTTGAATTGTGAGTCCCTCCTCATCTCTCAGTCCCTCCCCCTTTCTCCTCCCTCATAACCCCTGCTTCCTCTAAGGAGCACTTGAGATGACATTGGGCCTGAGGGAGAGTCTTTGGGACAGGTGTTTGCTTCCCTGGGAGAAAGGGAGTGGATTCCCACCCAATACTGAGGCATTCAGGAAGGATGCTGTATCCGATAGGGTACCTTGGGTATCTGCTCTTTGTTGAAGATGGGCCTTGGGGCCACAGGACCTCTTGTTGTTAAATCCGCCCATGATCAGAGTGGGTGTTATAGCCTGTGACAGAGACGAACCAGGTTGAGGTCCAACTGCTGTTCTCAGCAAAGGGTACCCGATATGTTGGGAGGGACTGGTGATGGCAGATTTGAGTGAGGCAGGCAACTAACTGAGCCCCTGACTCCCTGCCAGCCTGGTGCCTGCTGAGCCATGCCAAAAAGCCTGGGCATGCCTCCTGCTCACTGTGCTGGACCACGACACACTGGGAGCGGATGACCTGGAGGGGGAGGCCTTCCTGCCACTCTGCAACGTGCCTGGATTGACTGGTTGTGAAGAGCCTGGTGAAGCACCTCAGACTCGCCTGCTTCTCACATACCCTGCACCCAATGGTAGGCCTGAGTCCCATGGCAGGGCTCTCTGGCATGGTCTCTAGAGAGACGCCTTCTTAGGAGTTGGAAGCCAGTAGAACAAGCACCATGGCTCATGTTGCTGAGTATTTCAGGAAGTCTCTGCTCTACTGGAGAGGCCAGTGAAATTCAAGCTTGGGAAGGATTATCTGACTTCTGGTGGGGAAACCAATTAGTCCCTGTGACAAGGAGCCTGGATCTCTGTGCAGGGCACACATCCTGCGGTGCAGGCCAAGTTTGATAATAGGAAGGCCCCTATGCCTCTGTGTCATGAGACACTCTAAACTATCTAATGATGACACACCTCTCTAAACCCAGCACCCAAGGCAGGTGGAACTCTGTCAGATTGAGGCCAACCAGAGCCACATAGTAAGGACCCTGTCCTTTTTTTTTTTTTTGAGAGCTTCTCTGTGTAGCCCTGGCTGTCCTAGAACTCACTTTGTAGACCAGGCTGGCCAAGAACACACAGAGAGCCACCTGCCTCTGCCTCCTCAGTGACAGAATCAAAGGCATGTGCCACCACACACAGCTGGATCCTGTTTTAAACAAAAAAGGCAGTAGTCACAACCCTGCCATGTTTCCAGCACTGTTTGTCAAGTTTGTGACTGTGTGTCCACAATTTCCAAGGTTGGCGTAGGGGCAGAACAGCGCTATTTTCTAACCAGGGGTTTGACCCTCAAACCTTTCTCTACACAGGGGATCCAATTCTGCAGCTGTTAGAGAGCCGGAAGAGCGATCGAGAGGCCCAGGCCTTTGTAAAGCTGAGGAGGCAGCGAGCCAAGCAGGCTTCCCAGCATGCCTCACATCTAGGGCAGTAGCAGTGGAAGTAAAGCCTGAAAGAAAGCTTGGGCTCTTCCTGACAGAGGGAAGCCCCTCATCCTGGTGTAACACAGGGAGAGCCAGGAGGTGAAGGGCTCGAGTTCTTGCCAGAACAGCCCTTGGTGATGGAGTGCCATGACCAGTATTTATCCTTTTTTTTTTTTTTTTTTTTAGACTGAGTTTCTCTGTGTAGCTCTGGTTGTCCTGGAACTCTCTCTGTAGACCAGGCTGGCCTCGAACTCAAGAGCTCTGCCTGCCTCTGTCTCTAGAGTGCTGGGATTAAACATGTGCACCACCACCACCTGGATATTTATCATTTCTTGTCCTTCCCTCTTGCCCTGGTCTTGGGTGTTCTCTGCCATATTCCAGCACAGAGGAGCATCTCCCATCCCTGCTCCTCCCCCTGAAAAAGCTGCTTCGGTAAGGTATTGTCTAGAGCCATCTGCCTTCAGGAACTGCCAGTTCCAGCTACTGGGGCCCAGACAGTTGGGATCAGGGCTGTGGGCAGACTTTAGAGGGAGAGAAGATCCTGTCAAAGTCGCCCTGGTGCAGGAGGAGGGTAGCCATTGCTAGAGGGAGGTGGGAAGAGACTCTGGCTCTGAGGTGAGAGCTGGCAGGAAGCAGAGCTGGCACAGATGGACGGCGGCAGAAAGGACAGTTTGGCTGTCTACAGAGTGGGCTTCCTCCCTCAGACAACACCTGCTACCTAGAAATGTTCTTAGTGAAAATAAAAATAAAACACTAGCCACTGCCCTCAGAAAATCTATAGTAGGCTCCCAGTGGGCCCAGGAAGATATCAGGCCCTGCATGCCTGCCTCTTCCTTAGAATACACTGTATGCCCCCACCTCACCCCCAGAGCCCCTGTGACCACTAAGCAGAGGTCAGAGTAAGCTGACACCTGAGCAGTCCTGGAGTAGTCAGTATGTGTATCGGGAGGTGGCTCTCTCCTACCACGGGTTCCAAGATCAATCTCTGGCTGTCAGACGTTGTGGTGTACACCTTTAGCTGCTGAGCCACCTTTGAACAGATTACCTGGCAGTTACTATGATTGCTGCCCAGGACAGGGGTCTGATGTTGGGGAGGGGACCATGAAGCTGAGTAGCTGCTCTGGACAGCAGAGTGTGTGTGTGGAGGGTCTCCTGAACATTGGCAGTCAGAGCTTCAGGGCTAGTGGTCTTCAAACTTGACCCTGGTGAAGTTAGTCTGCACACGCTGACAAGTACGTGGTAAGGCCAGCTGAGGCCAGGCAGAGCATCCTGCTTAGGTGTGTTCTCATACTCAGGAGAAAGTCAGGTGGGGAACAAGGTAAAAGGGTTTACCTAAGGCAGGATACTTCCTCAGTGGGAAGGAGGCAGGGACTCCCTCAGTAACATGCTCCTCCTTCCTGTCCCTATTACTTTGTGGAGAACATCAACACACCACACTGAACAACAGGTCTCCACAGTGATGACCGCACTCGGCCGGGCTCAGGGACACTCGGCTGCTTCTGGAACTGGAACTAGGTCTCTTCAGCTGACTCTTCACACTGCAGGATGTTTCCAGGAGCCAGGGGAGAGCTCTTGCTCTCCTGGAAGTCTGGATGTTCTCATCTGTTGACCCATTCCCCCACATAAACAAGCCACTGCAAGTCATAGTTTATTTCCAATAAGTTTGTTGATTTTTGCATTTTTGTAAAAAAGGAGAAAGTTTTCACTTAATTCATTGAAAGCCCTTTCGTGCTGAGCCCAAGGGAGGGGCCTGGGCTGGGGCAGATTTTTTTGTAGCCCTCTATAGCCACTGGACACCCAGTGCTGGGAACAGGGCTGCCTCCCTCTGCCCACTCTGCTTTCCCATTCCACTGCATCTCTGTACATAACAATTCTTAAAATTGAAGCTAACACAATATACATTGGACAGGCACGCACACACACGCACACAGGCGTCTGCCCGGAACGGCAGTACGTCAGCTGCACTCAAAGAGCACCACGGAATGCACACAACTCCTCCCAGCAAGAAGGGCAGGGCTTGAGCCCCCTTGGTCCTCAGACTGCACTCCTCCCAACAATCGCCCTGCTAGCTGCCAGAGGGAGGGAGCCACCGGCCCTGCAGCCATGTGCCAGAGGGAAGGAGGCAGGGACAGGGAGGGCAGTGCCAGCCTGGCAGGTGACTGTGGGGCCAAAGAGGCTGATCAAGGAGAGGCCTAGACTTCAAGATCCCGAGGGACAGACAGAACTAGGTCTAGGACCCACGTGTGGGAGGGGCTAGCCTGCAGCTCTGGCCTGCCAGTTCCGTGGCTGTCCCCAGGGTTAAATATATTTGGTAAACCCAGGAGCTAGGCTGGCTTTAGAGCTTTGGGCCCTGAAGCCCTCACAGCTGGGAACTGGGGACCTGAGTCCACACTGTGATATAGACCCTGGCCTGGAATGCAGGGTGAACGGAGCCTGCCCTTCCAACTTCCCATCCTTCCATGCTCTGGCCCCAGAAAGAAGTTAAAAATAGTTAGTTCTTACATAAAAAAAGAGACAAAAACATATTCACTGCCAAAAGGCCAGTGGGAAAAGAGGGGACTTTGTCTCTGAGCAGGAAGGTTGGGGAATGGACTGCAAAATAGTCTTTTCTTTAAAAAGTGCTTGGTAAATCTGTTTTAAAGTGTGTGTCTATATCTATGTCCAGATATACACACAGACACTGTGCACACGCTGGCACCACGCACACCCGCACACAGAAATGTATACATGTACATAATCATATACATATACATACATACGTACATACATACATACATACATATATATACTTTAAAAAGTCCTAGGTGAAAAGGTCTGGGCCCAGCTGGGCCAGGTCTGCAGGGTCACGACTGGAGGGCATGGGCCCGGCTAGGCTGACAGACAGGGCACTCGCTGCCCTCAGCACAGAGCTCACACAGCACAGCATGTTGGCACGGCAGCACTGCCCGGGTCTGCTCCTGACACTTAAGGCATCTCACCGACTGCATGTGGAACACGGCCTGTGGGAAATACGACACTGAGGTAATGAAGTGGTCTCTGCCACCTGCTTGGCACTGAGTTGAACAAGCAGCTCTCCTGACTCTCACTTCAGCATCCTTGGAGCCCAAAGCTCAACACGCACAAGATCCTACTGGCCAGTGAGAGCAGCTCAGCTCCCAACTCCACCTGCTGTTCCAGCTCTAATGGCCAGGCGGAGGGGCAGCTGGGTGGCAGCCCATCATTGGGCTTTTGTTGGCACAGAGGTTAATGCCTCTTGTCATATGTGGTCTTACCCTAGGCACCCAAGAAAGACAACGAGGCTCAGGGGACACACCAAGGGGACTGACTCATTGCTGAGGGGCTCTTAGAGGAAAAACCTACTGTTTCTGTTAGGCAAGCCACCCTTAGGGACCAGCAGGCACCTGTGGCCTGGCCACTCTGGAATGTCTACTGGAGTATGGAGAACCGGAGAAGGCACCGACAAGGGATGGGACTAAGCTTAGGTTAACAGTCCAGGGAGCGGACACTGGCCCCTGCCGCTGCTGCTTTCTTCTCTCCACGAGGGCACTCTCTCCTCATCTTCCAACCGGTGAGCATCACTGACAGCCTAGCACTGGGTTTTCAAGGTCCCACCCCACTCCTGACCTCCAGGGCTGACCTTGTCCACTTGCTCCAGGTGGACCCGCAGCTGCTTCTGGAGCGAGTACAGGGTGGAGAGGGAGAGCGCCTCCAGGTCAGGGGCGGCTGGCAGAGCTGGGGCTTCTGGCCCAGCATGCAGCCGCTCCAGCTCCTCCTGCAGTTTCTTTACCCGCAGCTCCAGTGCGTCGCGCTGCTCCCGGGCCAGCTCACACTCAGCTCCGGCTGCACTGGCTCGCTCACCAGCCTCCTCCGCTTCCTTCTTCCAGGCATCACAAGCCTGTGGGCCCAATGTGCCGGGGTGTCTCATGACAGCCCCTTCCCTTGTCCCCGCCCCTCCCCCTCCCAGAGAGCATCTCCAGGAGCCAGTGTGGACCACTCTGGCTATGGGGCCTGCTAGGAAGCTGGGCATGCTGTCTGGGGAGGGGCGGAGAGAAGGCTACTGCTGCCTGCAGAGGACAAAGGTTTCAGGACCTCAGCAGACCCTCCCTTTGTATGCAGGGAAGGGGCCAGGCCTAGCATGACAGGGGCACAAGGCAGGGCTCACATCCTAGTCTGCATCCCCACAGGCAGCTGGTGGCAGCTGGACAGACGGCCTAGCTCAGAATCTAGAAGCAGAGACAGGCAGGAGGTCCTGGGGCCACTCTAAAAACAATTCCCATATGGAGTCCCAGGCCTGTGGTGCCAGCCACGGTAACATTCTGACTGGCAAGATCAGTCCTCCCACGTGGGGGAGGGCAAACACATTTCTGTTCTGTTCTTTAGGCCCCTGCTTCCCCCACCCGATGCCTGCTGTGTAGGATGGGCTTGGGCTTGATGCCACCAGGCACTGGGTACTGCAGGTGGGCGTGGGGCCCAGTACCTGCTTGGCCTGCTTCCAGGACTCCTCCCACTGCTTGATGGTGCCGTTAGCTTCATCTAGCTCTTGCCGAAGCCGGGCCAGCTCAGCAGCCCCTGGCCCTGATAGGAAGGCAGGGGAAGTGCCTGGGGAGAAGCTTCCAGAGGCAAAATGCTCCCAGATGCTGCTGTTCATCCCGTTCAGACCTGCCCCAGGGAGGGGAGGAATATCAGCTGTGGAGGGCTTAGGCCCAGGCCCTGGCCAGCCCCTCTTGGGCTGCCAGGGGCTGGCTGAACATTGGGTGAATATGTGAGAAGATCATGTGGCGGTATCACTGGCTGAGTCAGGTCTAAACTTTGGTGTTATCTACTACTACATGTGAATCTCAGTATCCTCATCTCTAAAGTGACCTCAGCGGGCTTAGGACTGTGTGGGACAGCAATCTGTGAAGGCATCTTAATTGCTGAGCTACTGCACACCTCCTTTTGCATCCCAGTGAGAGGTGGGACAAGATCAGATAGATAGGCTAAAAGCCACCAGCCAGCACCTTGATGGGAGGACTGCAACAGGGGGGCCCGGAAGCTAGGGCCCTCTTGTTGTTTTGCAGGCAGGACAAAGAACATGCTAGCAAGAACCACTAATGGGACAGGAGAACCAGGAGAGCCTAATCACCTGATTCCAGAAGCCTGCTGTCAGCTAGGTGCCTACCCCTCAGCCCCCACTCAGCCACTGCTGACACTATCCACTGTCCTCTGGCTCCATGGAGCTCCTTATCTACCTCTGGCTTCCTTCTACCTCTATATATGATTCCAGTGACTTCTGCTTGGCTCCCTTTCCACTAACTGAGCTGGATTTCAGACATTTCCCCCTCTGAGCAATACCAGCACACTGAGGAAAAAAGAAGACACTGGTGCACACTTCATGGAGATTTCTGAGTTTGAGGCTATCCAGTGCTACATAATAAGACCTTGTTTTTAAAAAAGGAGAGAGTGCAGGGCATTGGCAGTGCACATCTTTAATCCCAGCACTCGGGAGGCAGAGGCAGGTGGATCTCTGAGTTCCATGACAGCCAGGGCTACACAAAGAAACCCTGTCTCAAAAAACCAAAAGAGAGTGAGCGAGCCAGCAAGAGAAGTGCTTTTGTCCTGTGACAGACCTGCAGTGTGCACCGTGTGAACCTCTCTGCAGGAAGACCTCTAGTCCACCAACACAAACGCTGGTGTGCAGCAGTCTCTGCCCTCCCCATGCTGGAACCAACCACTCATAGTGGAGCTGGTTGGTTCTACAGAGAGCACCCTGTACGGTAGACCCCGGTCACCTGACTGGGACCCTGTGTCTGTGTGCTGCTGTCTGTAGACACCTGCATCTCTAGAAGACACCTGCATCTCTAGATGACACCTGCGTCTGTAGCCGTGCCAGAGGGTCACCGGCAAGGGGACGTGTAGAGCCAGAGGGTAGAGCTCAGGTGAGAGGTCTCCAGAGAGACAGCAGTTTTAACTGTATACAACCTCAACAAAGAAGCCTCTTCTGAATTGAGGAGGTGCTGAAGACTCCTGGCTGAGGTAAGGGAGGCCCCTAGGCTGACCAGAACTTCAGAGGCTCTTAGTCCCTTCTCTGACTGGGGGTAAAGCATCCTAGGAGCTCTCTGAATAGCTAGGGAGTGGGGTTAGGGAGTTGTAGATGAAAGACAAGAGCCTGTGCTGAATGCAGAGAACGTTCTACCATAGGCTCCATTCTAGGAGCCAAGGGTGCTTGTGTGCGGTGGCCTAGCCTATAGGTCTCCCTGCTGTGTTTCTTACCATTGAACCTGGAAATCACTCAGACCCACTCTATTCTAAGGCTGAGTAGGACAAAGAGCAGTCTGGGCTAGATCTGATGCCTGTCCCTGCCAGGAAAGGAAAGCTTCAGACTGGGTGGGCCTGTCTAACTGTTCCCTTTGCTCTTTGGTGGTCTTTGATGATGTGAGCAGCTGCTAGGAGCTCTGGGTGAATGGATAAAATGATTGTGTGTTTGGCCCTGGGGATCAGACCCAGGGTCTGGTACATGCTAGGCCAGTGCTCACTGTGCCACACTAGTATAATCAGGTAAAACCGCACTGAAGAGCAGCCCTTTACCTTGGAGACTGAGACCAGCCTGTCCTAGCATATGCCTTCACAAGCACTGCACCATTCCATAGCACAAGGAGCTGAGACAGAGGCCTGGCTTCCAACTACTTGTCCAATCATGTAGGGATGGGGAGAGAACATGTCTAGCTTGAAACCCTCGCTGCAACCTACAGCTGGGTTGATGTGTCATGGGCAGAGCAGCCAAGGGAATTTGCTACAAGGCACTAGGTTCTTATCCAGTCCCTTCCTTACCCAAAGATCCATGTGATGCTGAGGTCCCCAAAAATGTGTTTTCTGACTGACTCAAGGGGCCCTGGGGCTGCTGCAGGAACTGTGAGGAGAGGCTGACAGGAGGGGACGGAGAAGCAGAGTGGAAGGAGGCCGAACTGCCCAAGGAGCCAGGGATGTTCACGGGTGCAGAGCTCTGCAGCAAACTGCCACCTATAAGAGAGCCAGTGGTGGGCCGGGGAGGGCCAGGCGAGCCTTGAGTACAGGTGAAACCCCAAGACCTCCCCGCCCCCAGGCCGTCCTGGCCCACCCATTGCCCAGTACCGATTGTGATGCTGCTGGGGTGGGGCACTGTGCTGTTATCAAAAGTCTTCTCCAGGGCGGCTACTCCAAACTCGTTTAGGTCCAGGTCATCCAGGGCAGACTCTAGGGATAGAGAATGGAGTGTGGGCTCCCAAGGACCATGTCCTTGGCTCCAGGCTTCCTGACCTTGACTACTTCATTTACTCCTTTGCTGTATCTCTGCTGAGCACTTCCACCCACACCAACCCTGGTGACTGACAGCTGCCAAGTCCAGCCAAGTGCTGCTTCTTTCTGAAGCCTCCTTTGACACTCTTAGGAGGAATCAAGACCCAACCCTGTCCAGTGTGGTATGGCGTACCAGTGATCTCTGCGTTCAGAAAGCTGAGGCAGGAGGACCAAGAATTCGAGACCAGCCTGGGCTATATATATAGCAAGATCCCATCTCAAGAAGAAAAATGGTGGAATTCAAGGTTGCAGCTTGGTCTGACAGAGGTATGTGGTGTGGTCCTTATATCCAGGCCATGTTTTTCACCCTGAGTTACTTGGGACTAGCAGCTCTGGGCCCTTGGACAGCAATGTACAGTAGATACCTGACAAATGCCAGTGCCTCTTTACTGAACTGGCCTGGTTAGGAGAAGGTACAGTTTCTCTCCTAGAAGGCAGGAGCAGCATACTACCACCTGATTCCCCAGTGCCTGGCATGGAGCCTGGCACAAAGTGAGCAACATAAGTAATGATGGAAAGGGGCACTGATTTTTCCCTCTTGGTGCTGAGGACCACACCCAGGGCCTTACACATGCTAAGCACCCATGCTGCAACTGAGCACACCCAGTTCATGGCACTAGCTTCTCTGAGGACAGATGTGCAAGGATGCCTAGTAAACAAGCGAGGGCTGTGTGGCAAAACTGTCACGAAAAGGCTCCATGGCCTAGTCTTGGCTCAGAGGGCTCAGGGTGTCTACCCTGACTTTCCCAAGCCAGATGTCTAAAATATGGGGTGCAGTCATCCAAGTCTCACTTCAGACCCCTTGTGTCTGAGCGCAGGTCCAGTCCTAGGCTCACAAACAAACCCCGCCTAGTTACCTATGACCGACTCCACCGTGTCGCTGGTGGGATAGAAGGGCAGAGCGTTTGCATTCATGCCAGGGGCGCTGCTGGCGCCTGCAGGGCTTGGGGGGGTGGCTGCCAAGCTGGAGGTGATACTGGAAGAGATGCTTGAGGTCAGGGGGCTGCCCACAGGGAGGATGCCCAGCACGTCCTGCAACGAGAGTGGGGGAGGAAATGGGATGCCTGCCTACAGAAGCCGTGGCAGAGGCTAGCACAGGCAGGTGGGCCAAAGCAACCAGCCCCTTAAAGGCCCGAGCTAGCTGTCCCAGTCCACCTTGTTGAGTGGTAGTAGTGGACAGTGAAACACAGAAGCCATTAGCTACTTACCTTTGCAGGCTCACAGTAGAGGGAGGGATGAGCATGGGGCTGACACTGAGACATTCCCTAAACATTCCTGGTGAATGGGTAAGTCTAGGAGGGGATGACCTTCAGGGCTGGACCCCCCACCCTCTGGACTTGGGGCTGGGCCCACTTGAGTCCTGCCTTCGTTTGTGAAGAAACTGGTACCCTACTTGCTGATACCAGCTGGGCCTCTGTGCCTGTCCTACCCACAGCGACACCAGAAGCAGAGATGGGAGTCAAGGGCTCCGTACCTGTTTGGGTTGAAGCAGAGGCTGCTCTTGACTCCTGGGCTCTAGCGAATGGGTTTTCAGTTTAGCCTGAGAGAGAAAAATTAGGGAGCAGGAAGTGATGTGGTACTAGGCAGCTCCAAATCTAGTGTCCACCTGGCTGCAGATACAGGGGAGGGCATGGACCGACAGCACGGTCACCCATCACACCAAACCCTTTTTCTCTTCCCAGCTTTCTTTCTCCACTTACAAATCCTCTCCCCGCCCTCCTCTGCCCTCCTATCCTGAACAGGTTTGTCCCTCTGTCCCGGTGCCCCAGGCACTGTCATCGCATTAGGCATCAGTTTGGGAAGGAAAGGGGGGCAATCTTGTACCTACTGACTGACTCAATGATTCTGGGGAAGCTGTGCGGCCTTTTGCAGAGTGAACACTGATTTATAAAGGAAACATAGAAACAATTCCTGAGTGTGAGGGGCTCTGTGCAGCCTCCTCAGCAGTGAAGCAGGGCGATAGCATCCACTCTGCCAGATCCTGAAGACAGAGTCAGTTCTAGCTCTTAGTGTCCTTCCCACTGGTGAGCTAGGCCTCACCTCTAAGCCACTCTTGCCCCATAGAAAAGGTCAAGCTCAGTTTCCTCCGCGGCCCCTGCACCCTTTACCTGGCACTTGAGAGTCTTCAGGTACTCTGCTCCCACCTGGTCCTCCCTCTCGAAGCCAGGAGCTTTCTTGTAGCTGCCAGGGGCAAGGCTGGACTCCCCGGGGAAGACCAGGCCCTCCAGGTTGGAGGCCTTCCTGCTGGGGCCTGGCGGGGAGCTGCAGAGGTGAGATGGGCTGCCCAGGCCACTGTTCCGACAGAGGAGCTGCACAAGGGGACAGGTGGGTGGTGGGCAGTGGGCACAGTATGGACAGGGAATGGCCACCCTCCAACCCTGCTTCCAAGGACAGTGGTCAAGGGGTAACAATAAGCACTCAGGACTCCTAAGCCTCATAAGGGATTGTCAGACAGTAGTGACAGGCTTATCCCAGCCCTGCCCAGGCTGATCACTACTACCTCTGAAGATGCATCCCCACCTCCCCACCCTCAGCCCTAGGACAAATACCAGGGCCTCAAGCTCCTGGGGCAGAGGAGAAGCAGGAGCTTGCTCCTGGGCAGGCAATGTGCCCACCCACTCCCTAAGACAGGCACGTACGGCGCTGAGGTCAGGGGCATGCGGGCTGGAGGGGCTCACAGGGACCGAGTCTCCAGCAGCAGATGGCATGTACAAAACAGGACCCGCCTGGGTGGGGCTGGATACAGCTGAGGAAGGCTGCATGTCATCATTTAAGGGTGGCGGCGCTGCAAGAGAGGATAGGGGTCAGCAGGCTCCCAAGCCAGGACTGTCTCTGCAGATATATACCTGCCTGTCTTCTAAAGGAGGCCATACTTGTCCCTGCCACCACGGGGAATTAAGTTTCTATTTCCATTGGCATTGTATTTTCTACAATTAACTGCAAAATACAAGTAATATGATGGGTTTCACTTCATAGAAAAGGAAATGGAGGTTCAGAAAGGTCAGCTAAGTCTTCGAAGATAACAGAGATAGGAGACAGACAGAACTCATTTCCAGCCCATTTTGTACAGCCCAAACTATTAATCATTCCGCTGTGCTGTTGCAGTTGGGTGTCCAGTACCCAAAGCAGCCTCCATCTGTTTCCTTCTAAGAGCTCTCTTTATTCTCTCTCATCTCAGAGACAGAGCTGAACCTAGAAAGAGGGTGAGGAGAAGCAGAGCCCTGATCTGCAGGTGAGACAGGCATCAGCCCAGCACCCACTTCATGATGGAGGAGGCTTGGAGCAGAACACGGAGCCTCTAGACCTGTGCTACCTCACAGTGCAGCAACAAGCCACCGGATGCCTGCCGAGTGCTGGGACTGCAGGTGTGGGCCACCACACCCAGGGTCCCTAGTTCCAACACACACACACACACACAGAGCAATAACAGCGTGCAGCTGTGGCCCAGGGCTTCTCACTTGCCATCACCACACTCAAATCTAGAGAGGGCTCTGCCTTAGACCAGCTCCTGCCTGCCCACTGCGGAGAGCCTCAGTCTCAGGCCCTCATACCATATTGTTTGTTTGTTTGTTTTATTTTGTTTTCTGTGTGATTGCTTTTCTCAAAGTGTCGTGGTTAAACCCAGGGCCTCTTGCATGCTAGGCAAGTGCTCTGTTACCTACCACACTCTACCCCAGCTTCCCTCCCTCCAACCCCCAGACAGGGTTTCTCTGTGTTGCTTTGCTCTTTTCCTGGATCTTGCTCTGTAGACCAGGCTGGCCTCTCAAACTCACAGATCTGCCTGTCTCCGCCTCCTGAAGGCGTGCACCACCACGCCCAGCTATGATATCGTTTTTTTTATTGACTAAGTAAAAAACGCTGAAATTAATTTAACCTGTCTGTCTCTCTCTTTAGCATGTTACCCAAAACTTTAATGACATATGGGGGCCACCTTATTTCTGATAGAGGGCTCTGTTCCAGTGGACCAAGCAATGCTCAGTAGGGAAGAACTCCATGTTCACGGGTTATACAGGGTGGCTGGTTGGGATCTGTCAAGTTGCTTTTAATGCTTGGTGCCTCAGTCTTGCCTGGGACTCAGTGCCCAGTAGGGCATGAATCTCTAAGTCTATCTCAGGCTCTTGGAAGCTGACTTCACGGTCAGTTCCAGACTGACTAGGGGACTGTAACTTACAGTGGGGATGAGGCCAGAAAAAGATTCCTGTGCACAGGGCACTGCTAGGGACTGACCCCATGCCTGAGCCTCAGCAGAGGTTAGGGGAGTTTGAAAAGGAAGACAGGGGACTGGCCCCGGGCTGAGGACTTTGCACATACGTTCTATGTGGGCAAAGGCGCAGAAAGGTCCTCGGGGGCAGCTACCCGACTGCTGCATATCGTTGCACTTGGTGGATTTGTAGATCTGGCGGGCAGAAACAGAAACAGAACAAGGTCAACCACACACAGACACTTTTAGTGAGAAGGGCTAGCTTGGAATCCCTCTCCACTTTCTCCCTTCCCACTCCCCTATGTTCTTTTCCTGGCAACAGGATACTGACATACAGCCTAGGCTTGCCTTCAGCTCCTAGCTGTCCTGCCTCACTGTCTCGTGTGGTAGGGTAATAGTCCTGCACCGCCACGCCCAGCTTCTCATCAACCTCCTCCTCAGCTCTCAGTGTAGTGCAGGCTGCACCATCAACACCCTCCTCCTGGACACGGTCCCATCAGTCATCACAGAGGTTGGGGTGATGCCTGTGAGCATGCCGCCTCTTATTAAGTGAGCCAGGAGTCACTTTTTTTTTTTTTTTTGGTTTTTCGAGACAGGGTTTCTCTGTGTAGTTTTGGTGCCTGCCCTGGATCTCGCTTTGTAGAACAGGCTGGTCTCGAACTCACAGAGATCCACCTGGCTCTGCCTCCAGAGTGCTGGGATTAAAGGTGTCGCCACCAGTGTCCGGCCAGAGTCACTTTTAAAATGCCCTTCAGGGAACTGAAACGGGATCTAACTGCTACCTGTGATGTCTACAGCCACATAAGGGTGTCTTTACATTGCTGTGTCTTGGCTTCCACAGAACCAGGGCAGGCCCAGGAACCCCAGGAGAGGCAGTAAGCTGATAGTGTACAGGCAGAACTACATCAGGGAGGCGGCTGGCTCTGTCCCCTGGGCTGACCGGCAATGGTCAGTAGATTGTAAGTACCACAAGTAGTCCAAAGTCCAGAATGGCCAGACTATCGGGTCCTATCCATGCCTTCTCGGTTGGTGGACTCGTGGAGAACTGAGGGAGGGTGGTCTCAAAACAGGAGGCTACATCCTGAGGTACTACCCACACACGCTTTGCTGGAATAGTGCCAACACCTGTCCTCACTCGTCTGTCTCCTAGTTTCCTGAGGTGGGTCAGTCAGTCACCCCTGCACCCCTCAAGGCCTACCTCTGGATGGAACTGCTGTTCTGTGCGGGTGTGACAATACTGGCAGGTGTCTCCATTTTCACACTTGCCAGGGTCTCCCCACTCGTCCCCATGTTTGACGTTTGGACACGGAGATGACCTGGTCCAATGAGAAGGGACAGACAGTGGCAAGAGAGGATGAGACGGGGGACCTGCACAGTGCCACCTGGGTCCTTGTCTGGGGGGCGGGACCCCCTCTTTTGTCTCCCTTTCTTACAAGTTCAGATGCAGAAATGGGGAAGATCGGCTATAGAGGAAGGGTCTCACTAGGGTACTAAGTCTGGCTGTTCCCCTGGCCCAGCTGGCCACAGGAAGACATAGTTTTGCTCCCTCAGCCAGGCACTGAACCTCTGACAGCTCAAGAGTCAGGCCACAGCCACACCACGTTTTCTACACTGGCCTGGCCCCACTCCAGCACACACCCTGAAGAAGCAGAAATGGATCGGCCTCATGCAAGAGCTGGACAGGGCTCCCATCATTCGGTCATCCTTTGTGGTCCCTCCCTTTAGAACTGGGCCCTGTAAACTCTAGGCTTGCCTTCCCACCTCCCCGAGAGCCATGCGAGCAGCGGTCTCAGCCATGACCCCTTCCTTGCTATTCCTCCCTCCCAGGACTGGCCTCCTGGGCCAGAGGACCTGTATTTGTGCTTCCGGGGACTCCGCCGCCGGTCCTTGCTGTTGTGGTAGTATGGACAGGCATAGCCCTGACGACACAGCCGTGGTGGCTTCTTGCATGGCTCTGTCTTATAGTTCCCCAGGACATAAGCAGTCTCTGCACAGAAGGCCAGAGGGCAGGGTTCAGGGGTCAAGGAATGGAGTTGAAGCACCCTAGTAACAGCAAAGTAGAGTGTAGGGAAGGCATGGAAGAGCTACTGGGAAGGGGTCCCAGAGCTGAGGTTCCCATGCAAGACATGAACAGGGCACTTCTTTTCAGGCCAGGGCATGCATCAAGAGAGAAAATGCTTGGATGAGGGTGTATATATGAAAGCCCAAGGAACCATGGAACGCTGTCCACCTATCTGGAAACTCCCTTATAAGTTAAGTGCCTTTTGAATATAAGTTTACATGGGATGCAGGGGTGTGGTGGGCTGAAGAAATGGCTCAGTGGTTAAGAGCACTGCTGTTTTTGTAGAGGACCTGGTTCAGTTCACAGCACCACATGGTGGGTGGGTCACAAGCATCCATAAGCATGCACATAGTGCACAAAAATATATTCAAAGCACACATAAAATAATATTTAAAAAGAAGTTTTCAAATGGGATGATAAAGGACTAGATTCTTCCTAACAGAAGCGGTAGCTTAGTTAGAAAAAGCAGTAGGTGGTGTCAAACCAAGTCATTGGGCAGCTATGGAAGGAGAGTGCAGAGGCCACCTGAGGTTGCCGGTACCTTGCCACCGAGGTTCCTCACTGAGGATTTTTTCTATCATGGCATGACTTGCAGCCCCAGCTGGCTGCCCTTCTATGCTGCCCTCTACTGTCGTCTGGCCATTCTGTAAGGCCTCCATGGCCTGGAGCTCCCTGGGAGAAAAGGAAAGGACAGACGGTGGGACAGGGAATGGGAGAACGGGAAAAGTGCCATCATTCCTTTGTCCTGTTGAGTGGCTGCGCTCTTGCCTCTCCCTCCCCTGGGCCCAGCATTAGCCTACCTGATGTCATAAACAGGGGAGCGGAGGTCATGTGGGCCGTGGGCAAAAGCGCAGTGCAGGCCATTTTTGGTGCAGTTGCCTTTTGAGTCTGTTTCATGGATGCAGATTCCAGTTTTATAGTAGCGAAGGTGGTACCTGCGCTCAGTGTCCCCTGTGGTCCTGTGCAGGAATGGGCACCTGGAACATAGCAGTGGGAGTCAGTCAACTCCGTCTCCTGAGGTCAGCTGCTGAAGGGCTGTCACCATGATCCAGAGGGCACAGTGGAGTAAACTGAGGAAGACAATGATGAATTCTGTGGCCAGCATGGCTCTCTGCTTGAGTGCTGAGATCTGAAGGGCTTGACACCCCAGGTTGCTGCCTACAGCTGCTTCAAGGGACACACTTCTGGATGAACAGATGTTTGGGTAATAAATGCTACCCAACTCAGGGGCTTCCAAGAATCAGCCCCTTGAGACTTGCACACACGCCCCATGGGCTTTAATAGGCTTGTAGGGAGGAGACCAGGCAGCCTGGACCTCTGTGACAAAAGTCGGGCACTGAAGGAAAAGTTCAGTATGCTTGCTGTACAACAGAACCTGGAAGTGCGTCCCAGCATCTTCTGAGGGGTTGAAACAATGACAAGCAAGGCCATGAAAGGTCCTCTGAGCCACGTCTCAGGCTTTGCCACCGCATGTGTCATTAGTGGTATACTCTATTCCACAACAGAAAATTGTGAAAAGACATTTAAAGGGAGTAAATAAGCTAGGTGTGGTGGCACAGGCCTTTAAGCTCAGCCCCTGGGAGGCAGAGACAGTCAATCTCTGTGAAGTTGAGGCTGGCTGGGCCTACACAGTGAGTTCCAGGCCACCTAGGGCTTCGTTATGTGACCCTGTCTCAAACAAGAATGATCAGCAAACAGAGAAACTAGAGGAGCTCTTTCTCTAAGTTGCCACCGCAGTGGGAACTGTGCAGGACAGCACCGCAGTGGGAACAGGACATGGAGGATCAAAGAAAACCCAGGCACCACCTCTGTTCAAATGTGGTCTTGTGGGCTTAGTGGAAGAAAGACTGATTTTTTGGTTTTCATGTAATAGGCAAAGGAAATGAAAGCCATCCCATCTACTGCTGTACCTTTACGTTAGGGCAAGGGTGAGCCCAAGTTTGACCTATAGATTGTAGCCAGTCCTCCCTAGCCTCGGCTAGTTTCCTGGGATGTACCAAGCTTATTCTGAGGGCACCTGACCCAGAAGGAGACCTGGGGCTCCTCTGAGAGCTGGCAGGGCACTCACTCGTCGCCCTCTGGACAGAGGCCTGCAGCCTCGTCGTACTTGGTGCAGTACACGTCTGGACTGTAGTTAAAGGTGCCATCCCGACGGCGGATGGAACGGCGGCGCCGCTGGTTCACGAAGTGCCAGTGGAAGCAGGTGTAGGGCCGATGCTGTGTACACTTGTGTTGCACAAAGAGCGGACACTGCTCTGTGCGGAACTCCTTCAGGTACCTGCAGAGAGACAGTCTATGAGGGATGGGCCAGGAGCAGAGGTGAAGCTCCTTGCTTCCCAGCAAGAAGCCACCAAGCCCTAAGGGCCCTGTTCTGGAGTGCCAGTCCCACTGGGACAGGAGTGGTTCAGGGCTGACGCTGACTTCAGCTTTTAGATGTGTCCCAACATCTAAGTTCCACACCAGCATGAAAGGCAATAGCCACAGGCCACACGAACCCTGTTTGTGGTAGAGGCCAGCTGTAGTGCTCAGCAGCAGCTTGGCTGAGCTATCTGAGGTTTCCCAGGCCAAGCCACTAATCACAGGGAAAGAATTATTCACAAGAGCATAAGCAGCCTCCCCCAGGGTCTGTGGTTCCACATACACCTGCCCATCCCGAAAGAGCTCCCCTATACCATGAACCAACCTGGCACTAAGAGGGCTGAGGAGAGAAGCATACACACTTAGGAGAGACACTGTTTTGTTGCATTTGTAAAGTGTCCCTCTGGATTACTAGCTGATCGCTGTCCTTGAGATGTCTTTAGTACTACCTGAACAAACATTTGGGAAGGCGCTCACACAGGTTATGGAGAGACCCTCCCTCTTAGACTGGGACCGTTCCCAGTTGTCTCACAGAGACCTGCAACAGTTGGGGCTATCCAAACACTGGTGTCTCTCTCCTCTACCCTCATGTAATAGCCAGGCTATCAAAAATCTCCCACGTTCCACCCAGTGGAGGGCTTCAAACTGTTTACCCTGATAGAGCATATCCCATCAATTTGTTTTCTTCACTACCTTAATCCAGTCTCAGGTTCTCCTAGACCAGGGCAGAGACTGTCGAGTGGGCAGTCAGTACAGTTTTCTTTCATTTTTTATTTATTTATTTTTAGGTATGAGTGTTCCATCTGCATGTATGCCTGCATGCCAGAAGAGGACATCAGATCCCATTACAGATGGGTGTGGTTGCTGGGAATTGAACTCAGGACCTTTGGAAGAGCAGTCAGTGCTTTTTCTTTTTTGGTTTTCCGAGACAGGGTTTCTCTGTGTAGCTTTGGAGCCTGTCCTGGAACTCACTCTGTAGACCAGGCTGGCCTCGAACTCACAGAGATCCGCCTGGCTCTGCCTCCCGAGTGCTGGGATCAAAGGCATGCGCCACCACCGCCCGGCCAGTCAGTGCTCTTAACCAATGAACCATCTCTCCAGCCCTTCTTCAAATATTTCACTGTGTCTATGTGTATGTGTGGGTTGGTGGGACAGGATGCACATGCCACAGCACTCGTGTGGAGGTCAGAGCACAGCTGTGTGGAGCTGGCTCTCTCCTTCCACCTTTATGTGGGTTCCAGGATTAAAGAGGTTCAGCAGGTGCTGCTATCTTCGAAACCATTTGGCAGGCCATTTTCTTCAGATATTCTCTCAGGCCTAACAACACAGGCAACCAATGGGTTGAGAGGTGAGGAGATGCTGAGGGCACCAGGCACAATGTTGTATACAGACAATGTTGAGGCAGAAGCAGCTGGTTTGGACTAACTGTTGCCTGGGCTTGGCTGGAGCCTAGAATTGGAGGGCACAGACACAGGACTTCTGCCCAGAGCCCCGAGGCCTAATCAGACCAATAAGGGCAGGCTGGGTGGGCAGGCCCAGGGACGGGATCAAACAGAAGTGTCTGGGAGTCAGACAACACATCTGGGTACAGCTGCAGGGCCAAGCAATGAGGACCCTGAGAAAGGAGTAGATACTTTGTCCTGCTCATGTGTTCACAGGGGAGACACAAGAATGGGTGGGTGCACATCAGAGGCAAGTGGATCTCTGAGTTCAAGGCCAACCTGGTCTACAAGAGTTCTAGGATAGTCAGGGCAGTTACACAGAGAAACCCTGTGGGAGGGGGGGGGGGGAGGTGAATAGGAAGGACCGAGGGAAAGGTGGAAAGGAATGTCAGGGGCTCTGCTCTGGGTATTTTAGGCACCAAAAAGGACCCCTGACCCAGACTGGGATGGAAGAAGGCTTAAAGGAAGGGGTGCTAGCAGATTAAAGGCTCTGAAGAAGGGAAACAGTATGATACAGAAATAGATTATATCTAGTTCCAGGAGTGCCAAATGCCTCTATAGGATGTGACTAAAGCAGCTGGGAGCCTGGAAAAGTTGTGAGCGCAGCAGGCAAGTCCACAGGTTGCAGAGGTATCAACTCTGGGCCCCAAATACATTCTAAGACACCAGAGAGAAATCTGAAAGGCCCCCTACAATCAGATGCTCTCCTGGCTCCTCCGGCATTTAAACCAAACTTTTCTTCTATTTCACTCCATTTGTTTCTGAAGGCTACACAGACAGCCCATGTCCTCTTGCCTACGTTCAGGTATCAAGCCCTGGCACTAAGTTGGGGAAGCCATGCGCCAAGCTACTAGGCTAATCCTTTTTTGAGAAATACGCATTCTTCCTATATCTTGAGTCCACTAGATCAACTCAGGTAGAAAATGGGGTGAGGGAGAAGGGAGGAAGCTGAGCCTTGAGCCAGGAGCAGAGAAGTAAAGCAGTACTCAGGCCTGGCAAAGTAAATGCAGTAGAAAATTAAGATGGAGATCCAGATAAACAATGAGTAGTTTGCTAGCATAAGTGTGGCACAGTATGTGCCTGCATACTGTGTGAGACATACTAATATGTAAAACTGTGTATTTGGCATCCTATCCAGCTGATATCCTGTACACACTGAGTATCTGGGATTCCATCCAGCTGGTATCCTGTATTTTAATGTTCTCTTGAGACAGGGTCTTGCTGTTGTTGCCCAAGCTGGCCTCAAAGTCCTGGGCTTAGGCAATCATTCTCTTAGACTCCCAAGTAGCTAGGATAATGAGTACAAGCCATGTTACCATTAGATAACATCCTGTGGTTTTATTTGTAAAATACATTTTGGTGCTAAAAGTTTGACAGGGTATGGTAGCATAGCCTTTAACCTCACCACTTGGCATAGGCAGAGGCAGGTAGATCTCTGAGTCTGAGTCAGCCCTGGCTGTCCTGGAATTCACTATGAAGACCAGGCTGGCCTTGAACGCACAGAGATCTACCTGCCTCTGCCTCCTGAGTTCCGAGATCAAAGGTATGTGCCACCACCACCCAGCTAAAAGAAAACATTTGAGGCCAGGCTTGGTGGTGCACACCTTTAATCTCAGCACTCTCTGGAGACAGAGGCAGGTAGATCTCTGTGAGTCGGAAGCTAGCCATTACAACATAGAGGATTCCTGGCTAGCCTGGTCTATTTAGTGAGAGTCTGTCTCAATAACAACAATAAAACAAAAGAAAAAGTTTGGTGTCAGCATCTTGGTAAGAACACAGGAGACAAGGAGAAGGCTAGTGTGGTCCCTAGCTTTGGGCGTATTGTTCTCATGAAAAGAAGCCCTCGGGGAGAAGCTGTGCATGGGAGCTTGCAGAACTGAGGCAGAAATGTCTACAGCACCACACGTCTGCCTGACAGGAATCCTCAGGTAAGGACAGAGATAACAAAATATTTAAAGCCATACTTCCTACTGCTCCTGCCCCGTGTCAGATACATGTTATTTTTAATATGGCTTCTTAGTCTTCCTGAAGCCTGGGTGAGCGGCCACCACCACTCAGCCTGGCATCCCTAGCCCCATCCATCTGGCCCAGTGTGTTTTTCCAACTTGGTCTTTGACTCTTCTCCATGCTGGCCACAGCTGCAGTGCTTATAGCCTGAAAACTTCCCTGTCTCTGCTCACGTCTCACTCCTTACCTGCAGAAACCACCGAAGGCTGGACTGAGTGGAAATGAATCTTTTGGATGCCACTTCTGTGAAGTCTGCCTTGCTTTCCACCTACCTATCTGTTAGCTTCTCTGCACTGGGAATGCTGGAGAAAGAACCCTGGCCTTACACACAGTAGCCCTGCACTCTAGCACTAAGCTACACTCGGACCCACCCTAGGCATTTCTTACAGTTCTTATCCTGCTTTACATATGAATCGTACACACATTTTCCTTTACAGGGTTAGTATACCTTATCTGAAATGCTATCATATGGGGATGGAACATAACTCTATTCTCAAAATTCATTTATGTTTCACATACATTTTATAAATATCAGCTCGAGAAATCAGAATTATAGATATATATCACCATGCCCATCCATACCTGCAACCCACTACATAGAATGAGGAGAAAAACTTCCCACTTGGTTTTAATTTTTCTTTATTTTTGTAGTCACACACATATGTGTGCATTGGTACATGTGTGGAGGCCAGAGATTGAAGTTAGATGTCTTCCTCCATTGTACTCCACCTTTTTTTTTTTTTTTTTTTTTTTTTTTGGTTTTTCCAGACAGGGTTTCTCTGTGTAGTTTTGGTGGCTGTTCTGGATCTTGCTCTGTAGTTCACGCTGGCCTCGAACTCACAAAGATCTGCCTGCCTCTGCCTCCTGAGTGCTGGGATTAAAGGCATGGCCACCACCTTCAGGCTTCCACCTACTTGTTTAAGACAGAGGCTCTCCCTGAGCCTGAGGCTCATCAACTGGCTGGACTGGTGGACCAGCCACCTTCAGGACCCACCTGCTGAGATTGTAGGCATGTACTGCCATGCCTGGCTTTTGATCTGGATGCTGGGGATTCAAACCCAGGTCCTCATGCTTAGGAGATAAGCACTTTCCTGAATGAGACACCTCATTCACCCCTCTATTTATGATGGTATGCCTGTTTTGTACTTTTAGATTTCAGGTTACGGTGCTCAGTTCATCATACTACTGTTGTATATATGCCTCAACAACAAACCTGTAAGAAACCAGAGATGGAGCCAGGCAGTGGTGGCGCACACCTGTAATCCCAGCACTCGGGAGGTAGAGCCAGGTGGATCTCTGTGAGTTTGAGGCCAGCCTGGTCTACAGAGTGAGTTCCAGGAAAGGCGCAAAGCTACACAGGGAAACCCTGTCTCAAAAAAACAAAAACAAAAACAAACAAACAAAGAAACCAGAGATGGCACACACCTTTAATTCCAGCACTCAGGAGGCAGAGCCAGGTGGATCTCTGTGAGTTCAAGGCCAGCCTGGTCTACAAAGTGAGACCCAGGGCAGACTCCAAAGCTTATAAGCATCAAAGAATTAAATGCTCACAAAGGAAACACCAACAGGCTCATCTCTTGATGCTACCACGAGACAGATCATCATGTAGATTATCAAGCATCTAGCCCTCCATCCTTGTGAGAAGTGCTACAGTGCAACTCAGAACTTAACACAGGGGACTGACTTCACTGCAGAAAAAATTCTCATAAGACAAGAGGCCAAACAGTTTTTTTGTTGATGTTCTTTTTGTTTTTGTTTTTTTGGCTTTTTTTTTTTTTTTAAGAGTTTTACTGTGTATTCCAGGCTTTGAATTCTTGCCATCTGCCTGCTTCTGCCTCCTGAGTGCTGGGATTAAAGGCGTACTACACCACCACCACCACCACCACCACCAGACTCAGACGGTTTTTTAGAGGGATACTTTTAGGCCTACAAGATGGCACAGTGGATTAAGGGGCTGGTTCTGCAAGCCTGATAACATGAGTTCAATTCCCAGAAACAAAGAAAAATGGAAGGAGACAACTGACTCCACAAAGTCATCCTCTGACATCCACATGAGAACCACCCCCATCATGCACAAACACACATAAATGCACAGACACACACAAATAATAAGTAAGAAAAATTACTTTTTGGGGGAAGTCTGGAGAGCTGGCTCAGCAATTAAGAATACTGGCTGTGGTGTACACCTTTAATCCCAGCACTCGGGATTCAGAGGTAGGTAGATCTATTTGAGCCTAGCCTGGGATACAGAGTTAGTTCCAGGACAAGCTCCAAAGCTACACTGAGAAACCCTATCTCAAAAAAACCAAAAAGAATACTAACTGCTCTTCCAGAGGACACGGGTCCAATTCCCAGCACCTACACAGCAGCTCACAACTGTCTGTAACTCTATTCCCAGGAGATCCCACTCCCTTTTCTGACCTTTGCAGATACCATGTGTGTACTTGATGCAGACATAAATGCAGGTAAAACATGCATATACATTTAAAAAATATAGATATTTGCTACTTTTGAAGCTGGAGAGATGGATGGTTCAGTGGTTTAGAGCACTGGCTATTCAAACAGAGGACCTGGGTTTGATTCCCAGGACACACATGGTAGCTCACAACCATCTGTAACTCCAGCTCCTGGGGATCTGACTTATGCACATGGTACACTTAACATACATTCGAGGCAAATAGTCATATACATAAAATAAATAAATAAAAAGTTACTTTCAACTCATTATAATCAAATTTCTAAACTTATGCATAAGCCATTATTGAAACTATACAATTTAACTATACATCTAAGTGTTTGTTTAGAATTTCCCACTTTTCCTTTACTCTCCTACTTTACACTAACAGGAAAATCGTTCCCAAATCAGGACAGGACAAAACCTTAGAAGTCACAGGCTTCCATCTGTCACGGACTGAAATGAAATCTAAACTTTTTCATAGTCCCCGCCCTTTTTTTTTTGAGACAGGGTTTCACTATGTAGCCCTGCTGTCCTGGAACTCGCTCTGTAGACCAGTCCGTCCTCGAGATCTGCCTGTCTCTGTCTCCAAGTGCTAGGATTAAAGGTGTGCACCACCATCACCTGGCCGTTTCATTGTTTTTGACACAAGGTTGCACTAAGTTGCCCAGCATAGCTTCTAGCCTCTGTTCTGCACAGGCAGTGACAGGTGTGAACCCTAGAACCTTAGGAGAGTTGAGTTGTCAGCAGATGTGCACAGCTGCACAGTAAACTCCAGCCCACCTCTCTACTTCAAAGTTCCAATAGCAGCTGGTTGTGGGGCACAGGACTTAACCCCAGCACTCGGGAGGCAGAGCGTGGTAGACCCCTGTGAATTGGAGGCCAGCCTGGTCCACATAGTTAGAGCCTATTTCAAGGGACAAAACAGTTTCCAAAGGACAAGATCTGAGAAACTAAACAGACTAAACCATTCATCAGTCAACACCCCAGAAACCCTAGCGGCTAAGCACCAAGGTAAACTTGCCTAGCCCCTCAGTCCCTCCAAGACCTGAGAGGCAGGACTTGGGGCTAAGCTCTTCACGCTCCATTCCCAAAGCACCCACACTCACGGATATGAGCTGAGAAACAAAACCAGTTTTGAAATAACAAAGCTTCAGTGACCCACAGTCGATAGGGAAGTACTCCGGCACCTGAGTAAAGAGCTACCACAGCCAGGTGTGAGGGTCATGCCTCTAGTCCTAAACTCAGAAAGGTAAGATAGATCACTCTGAGTTCAAGGCCAGGCTAGCCTGGGCTACATAGTTAAGTTCCAGATCATCCTGAGAGCCTGCCACAAACAACAATAAATCTTCACATTACCCACTGTTGGTCTTTTGGAAAATTTCTCCCTGTTTTCTTATGTACATATAGTCATGATCCAATCACACAGCAACACCAGGCGGTGGCGGCAGCGGTGGCGGTGGAGGCGCACACCTTTTACTACCAGCACTCAGAGGCAGAGGCAGGCAGATCTCTGTGAGTTCAAGGCTAGCCTGGTCTACAGAGCGAGTTCCAGGACAGCCAGGGCTAGTAAACTTGAGAAAACAAAGAATCATCCATATCAGTGTTGGAGAGCCCTGAAGAGTTAAAACCATTGGCTCCCTCTTCCCAGATAATACCTTGATTTTACTAAGTTTTTCTGTACATGGCTACTCTGAAAAATCTCTAATTTTAGCAGCATTTTGATACATATATTTAAACTGACATGTCATTTAATGCACTGTTTCCTAAGCAACCAAGTATTTGGCCTTACAACAGTAGGTCAGCCTAGATAGCACATGAGACCCAGGTTCCAACAGAAGCTCTGCAGAGCTAGAGAGCAGGAACAGATGTGCAAAGGAGACTGTTTCCTCAGACACTGCTGACCACAGGCCCCTACAGGCAGCACTTTATTTTGGAGCAGAGGCTGCCAAGGAAGGCACCGACTGGATGAAGCCTGCGGAATGAAGAAGTAAGTTGACTGAAAGGAGCTTCTCAGGCTGCGCACAAACCCTGGAAAGAAGTACAGGCACGTCAGTAACCCAGGACGGACCAGGTGCCTGTGTCTAACCGCATTCCAGTTAGTCTGAGACTACAGAGGAGGTCCTGCCAGAAAAAGAAAAGCATCTAAATGTGTAAATGCCATGGACTGATCTTTGCTACTGTGTTTGCTGAGATATGGACAAGAAGACCACACCCAGCCCCAGGTGGCTCTAAGCTCCACCTGTATAAGTTCATGGAACCCTCACAGCAACCTGCCCTGTGGCTGTTCTCAGTAAATTACACAATGAGGCAGAGCTGAGCCTCACACAGTTGACATGACCATGAGACTGACCCTTTAACCTCCTCGCTGACTGCTAATTACACTTTAAGTGAGCTAAAAGAAAATACAAGTAGCACCAAATAGGTACCTGTGATGCTGCTGAGGGTGTGCCAAGCAGCATTTGTCAGGCCACACAAAACCACAAGTTACTAAAAGAAAACAAGAGTCAGGTGTGGTAGCACACACCTTTAATCCTAGCAATCAGGTGGCAGAGGCAGGTGGATCTTTAGGAGTCTGGAGACAGCCTGGTCTAGATAGCAAATTCCAGGCCAGCCAAGCAAGGACACATATCCAGACACAGATATCAAGACATAGAGACAGAGAGAAAGACAAGTAGTGTCTTTAAACACTGCATAAACACTTTGTAGATTCACTACAAAGGATTCTTACATCAATAGTAAAATACGTGAATTTTCAATAGGAAATACAAGTATTGATCTCTGATTTATACTATGTTTAAACAGACTTTACTCACACAAATCTAAAGAAAGTATCAGGTTACCATGTACCCAATAAATAAATTAACATCAAAACACACAGTAAATAACAAAATTAATAAAAACTAAGACTTAAAAACTAGTTAAAATTTTAATTAATAACACACCATATAAAAGGATTTAATCAATATTTTTTTTCTACAACACATCTACTTCCCTTCTGTGAGAGTAGTTTTGTAAATAGGCCAAATTTCCGGGGGAAGGTAAGACCTGAACCTTCCCACTCCTCATCAGAAGCCGGTCTTTCAGGACTGACGGTGGCCATGCAGTGTTTCAAACATTAACAGGAAACAAATGAGTCAATCTGAACACGGGAAGCAAACTGTGACATAAAAAGCAGAGACAGGGAGGAAACGTTTGGATAAACTCAAGTGTGACATGATGAAACTGTCACAGGCCTCCTTATCTTCTTTATCTCCTAAATAAACCGAGCCACCAACAGGAAAAGGTCACCACACAGAGAATGCTACGACATTTTTTACTTGCTAGTCTCCTTCCCATCTTCTCTTTCTCCTCAGCTCTTGATACTGTTGTCAAATTCTACACACTGGCAAAGACAAAAGGGATGAAAATTGAGGTGTTTTACAGAGAAATGATTAAAAAGTCTGCTGTAGGGGTTGGGTATTTAGCTCAGTGGTAGAGCGCTAGCCTAGCAAGCACAAGGCCCTGAGTTCAGTCCTCAGCTCCAAAAAAAAAAAAAAAGTCTGCTGTAGTTACTACAAGGAATGAAGAGATAGCCAGCAGACCAACTAAAATGCCTTTTTTTTTTTTTTTTTTTTTTTTTTTTTATGTGCATCGGTATTTTGCCATGGATGTCTCATCCCCTGGACCTGGAGCTACAAACAGTTATTAGCTACCATGTGGATGATAGGAATTGAACCTGGTCCTCTGGAAGAAAGGTCAGTGCTCTTATCCACTGAGCCATGTCTCCAGGCCTTTTTATTTATTTTTACGGCCCATGCAAATCTTTAGTTTGTTTGCTTTTTTGTTTTTTGAGCCAGGGTTTCTGTGTAGCTGTGCTCCTTTCCTGGAACTCACTCTGTAGCCCAGACTGGTCTTGAACTCACAGAGATCCACCTGCCTCTGCCTCCCGAGTGCTGGGATTAAAGGCATACACCATCATTGCTGGTGGCCCATGCAAATCTTAACAGCCATCTCAATATTGAAGAATGGGCTCTTACCCTTTAGCAGACATTCTCCCCAACTCCTTCCCACCCTCGGAAATAAAACCAGCTCATTTCATAAAGCCACTGGGGACATACACTTCTTCTTTTTAGGAGTTGTCAGTTTACAGACAACATAAACAATCATTAGACTTCTCAAACTGGCCGTGAGAATCTACTTAGCTCAGCTCTCCAGCTCTTCCCACATGTGGACATTTACCTGAAGCATACACTAAGAATGCAGACATTGGAAAGTTAGGAGGAGGGTACTGTGGAGCTTCTGCAAATCACAAGCTTTCCCATATTGACTTTCTGTGGCAGTCATTTTCATTAAAACTACAAAGCTCATACAGCTTAGCCTTATTCAAGTTTACAACTGGTAGTTTTCAATATATTGAATCATGTGCAATCACTGGGCTGGGAAGGTACCTCAGTTGGTCAAGTGCTTGTCTAGCATAAATGAAGAACTTAGCTAAATACCAAGGACCACATAAACCACACATAGCAGTGCACACCTACAATCTCAGCACTCAGGTGAGGAAGATCACAAGTTCAAGGTTATACTTGGTGCAATAGCAAGTTTGAGGCCACCCTAAGCTAGCTGAGACAATGCCTAAAAAAGGGGGGTGGGTGGGTATAACAGGGTAGTGTGGCAGTGGGGGAGGTGAGAGGGAGGGAGAACCACAAGACACACTGTTTGAAAACCTTGTAATGAGCCAGGCAGTGGAGGTGCACCTCTTTACTCCCAGCACTCTGAGGCAGAGCCAGGCGGATCTCTGAGTTCCAGGCCAGCCTAATCTACAGAGTGAGTTTCAGGACAGCCATGGCTACACAGAGAAACCCTGTCTCAAAAAACCAAAAAACAGGGGCTGGAGAGATGGCTCAGAGGTTAAAAGCACTGCTTACTCTTCCAAAGGTCCTGAGTTCAATTCCCATCAACCACATGGTGGCTCACAACCATCTGTAATGAGATCGGGTGCCCTCTTCTGGCCTGCAGGAATATGTGCAGACAGAACATTATATACATAATAAATAAATCTTAAAAAAAAAAAAAAAGACACAACACAACAACCAAAAGTTATAATGGTACTTAACACATTATGTGCTGATTTTAAAAAATAAAAATAATTTTTTTAAAGCAGAAAAAAGTGAGGCTGGAGAGATGGCTCAGAGGTTAAGAGCGCTGACTGCTCTTCCAAAGGTCCTGAGTTCAATTCCCAGCACCCACATGGTGGCTCACAACCATCTGTAATGAGATCTGGCACCCTCTTCTGGCCTGCAGGTACACATGCAGACAGAATGCTGTATACATAATATATAAATATTTTTTAATTAATTAATTAAAAAATAAATCCCATGCACTGTTTTACCCATGTTTCTCCTGGTGTCTCTGTTGCCAGGTATTTTAAGAAGATTGGCTAGGGTTACTCTACAGACTATCTGCTATGTATGGTATGGAACACTGCATGTCTAGACGATACATATTTTTAATAATTAGGCTAATATAACTTTATATATTCAGCATCCACCTTCATCTAACACATTAGTGTCCCCAGATTCGTCCATGTTAAAGGGAAGACAGAGGCCAGGCATGGCAATGCACGCCTTTAACCTTCAATCCCAGCATTCAGGAGGCAGAGACAGGTGGATCTCTGTGAGTTCAAGGCCAGCCTGGTCTACAGACTGAGTTCCAGGACAGCCAGGGCTACATGTAGAGACATCTTGTCTCGAAAATAAAGGGTTGGGGGGGCTGTATACTTGGATTAGCCACAACTGTCCATAGTTGCAACTCAAAACTATAGAAGATGTACTCTGCTAGTGGGGAATCCTTCTTTAGGATCAAACACAAGTGCATTAAAGAACAACGACATAAACAATGCTTTAATCATTAAACAAATATTGTCCAGTTTGGAAACACAACCACAGGCCTTTCTCTCCAGCCTCCTTCAGTAATGCAAGTGGAGCTGTGGATGGAATCTGCTTTCACAGTTCCTAACCTAGTAGCTCCTAACAAAAATAACACCAAGGTCTAGCAAAAAAGCCTGCCTGCGTGCTGCTCAGGCGCAGGGCTCCAATGACTTAAGTGTGCACATGGCTTCTAAGACACATAGAAGGAGACCTCACCTTAGGCATCAGGGTGTTGGAAGCGGGAGTAGTAGGTCCATGAGTTGTCTTGTTTTCTGCACTTACATGGGGTGCTATCTCCAGAGACGCTCCTTACAGAGTGTGCCCAAGATGCATTGCTCTAAGTTGCTCTCAGGTGTCCAGCTGCCCTCACCAATAAGTCAGTCTTTGTAGGATCACAGAAACCACCAGTCAAAGCAGATGCATATGGACTGAGGGGAAGCCTTCTTTAGTGTCTAACATAGCTGGATTAAAACAAAAAAACTTAACCATTAAGCAAATCTGAACTTTAATCATGACTTAAAATATAGCAGATAACAAGTAGTAGGTATCAGGCTTACGAGGCCAGCCTCAGCATAGGCACTGAACACTTATTAATGGGATCTGGTGAGCCTTGACTTAAGGCCACAATGAGCCCTTTTGTGCTGCAGGAAATTAATCTGGTTTGATAAACATGTAAATAAGATGAAAAAAAAAAAAAAAAAAGGATTACTGGTAATTTAGCTCATCCTCTCTGATGCCACTAAGCAACTCTTTCAGTAAGTGACTTGTATAGTCAATAAGCTGCACTTCAGTAATGTATGCGTGGTTTTATTGCAATTTGCAATAATGATTTAAATACATGTTCACTTCCTGAATTTTCTAAAACACAATCAGATAAAATCAAGTAAAAATAGTAACAGTAAGGTAGCAACTAACAAAACTGTCTCAAAATAGCTACTGATGGAATGCCATTCTCTCACACACAATTTTTTCCTCTACACTTTCATGTAATTCAAGCTGACCTTGAATTGATAGAATGACCTTGAACTTCTGACCTGCCTGCCTACCACCTGGGCACTAGAACTACAAACTCGCAGCCTCCTTTATGCATGCTAAGCAGTCATTCTACCAACGAAGCTACATCCTCAGCCATTTTGCTGAATAAAGCTCAAGAAATCACCTCTCTAAAACCCACATGGTAGAAAGAGAAATCCACTCTTAAAAACCGTCCTCTCACCTCCACAGCCATGTACAAACTAAATACAGAGTAACAACCACAGCAAAAAAAGAAATTCCAAATTCAGGTGGTGCCTCTATACACAGGATTACAGAACATTTCTCTTCAAAGAAGTCATCTACAGGGCAGGCGTGGAAGTGCACGCCTTTAATCCCAGCACTGGTAAGCAGACCTGAGTTCAAGGCCAGTCTGGTCTATACAGAGAATTCCAGTCAAGCCAGGGCTACACAGTGAGACCCTTCTTCAAAAATGATAGATGGATGGATAGATTGGATGGATGGATGACAGATAGGTAGACAGGCAGACAGACAGACAGACAGAATCACTCCAAAATTTTTTCAGTAACTAGAGTTTCATTTTCCTGCATCAAAAGCATTAACAAGTCTGAGAACCAACCAGAGTCTAAGGACTCCAACACAGACCTTCTTTGAAGCATATGTCCTCTTACAGGTGCAACAGTAACAAAAGGAACTAGTATTTTAAACCTTGCCTTCCTCAACCTCATAGTGGCGCACATCTAAAATCCCAGCAATGGGGAGGCAGAGGCAGGCAAATCTCTGTGAGTATGAGGCCAGCCTGGTATAAAGAGTGAGTTCCAGAACAGCCAGAGCTACAAAAGACCGTTGCAAAACAAAACAAAAAAACAGACAAACGAAACAAAACAAATACCTTCCTTGTGTCCCTTCAACCAAATTTCTTAACTTTATTACCTGTGTGTGTGAGAGAGCACATACACGTGTTGGAAATCAGAGAATAACTGGTAGAGTTGATGCTCTCCTTCCACTTCATGTCAGGTTTTGAGTTCTGAGGATTAAACTTAAGTTGTCAGGCTCACCCAATTAGCCATGTACCCACTGAGCTATCTCACCAGCCCCTCAACTAACTGCCTTTTGTTTCTGTTTTTGAGAACAGGGTCTCTCCATATAGCCCTGGCTGTCCTAGAACTCAGGAAATCTGCCTGCCTGAGTGCTGGGATTAAAGGCATACACTACATCCAACCTACCTGCCTGACTCTTTCTTTTTTCTCTCTCTCTCTTTTGGTTTTTCAAGACAGGGTTTCTCTGTGTAGCTTTGCACCTTTCCTGGAACTCACTCTGTAGCCCAGGCTGGCCTCAAACTCACAGAGATCCACCTGCCTCTGCTTCCCGAGTGCTGGGATTACAGGCGTGTGCCACCACCGCCCAGCTATCAGCTAATTTTTAATGTACTTGTTATAGGGATTCCCAAATCTATACTTCTGGACACACTATAGGATGTAATTATCATAATACTTTCCTATTCTTTCTTTCTTTCTTTTTTTTTTTAAGGTATGAATGCTCTGTCTGCATGTATGCCTAAATGTCAGAAGCATCAGATCCCATTACAGATGGTTGTGAGCCACCATGTTGTGCTGGGAATTGAACTCAGGATCTTTGGAAGAGCAGCCTGTGCTTTTAACTACAGAGCCATTTCTCCAGCCCAAAACTTCCTATTCTTAAATCTGGGCAGTGGTAGTTCACACTTTTAATCACAGCATTTGGGAGGCAAAGGCAGGCAGATCTCTGAGTTCAAGACCAGCCTGGTCTACAGAGCGAGTTTCAGGACAGGCTCCAAATGCATTCACTCACACACACTCACACACACCACACACACACACACACACACACACACACACACACACACAATCATTTTCCTGAGTGCTAATCAAATACTTGGAACTAGACAACAAACAGAACTCTGACTACTACTAATAATATTTTTCTACAAGAACTGGATTTCTCAAGTCTAGCACAAGTGGCAGTAACCATTTGCTACTTGGATTATTTCAATTTCCCTTAATGCAAGATTACTGAAAAGATTAGGGGGCTGGACAGTGGTGGCTCAGGACTTTAATACCAGAGGCAGAGGCAGTCAGATCTCTGTGAGGACAGCCTGGTCTACATACAGAAGGAGTTCCAGAACAGGCTATTACATAGAACCCTGTCTCAAGAAAACAAAACATTATGGGAAATATCAAAATAACTATCCTCCAACTAATCTTTCTATAAACCTTTTGGCCTTCCTGGTCAGCAGCTGGGAGGTGGAGGCAGGCGGGCCAGTAGTAGTTCAGGGTCCTCTGCCACATGAAACCCTGCCTCCAACAAAACAAAATGACAACACAAAAGCCAGGTGATGGCACCTGAAAGGGAGACAGGCAGGAAGATCCTAAGTTTGAGCGAGGCTGGGCTTCATTGAGAAAACTGTCCCAAAGCAACAGTCAGGAAGTTTTAAAAGACAAAACATTTTGGGGCCAGAGAGATGGTTCTGCAGTTAAAAGCACTAGCTGCTCTTGCAAAGGACCCAGGTTCAATTCCCAGCACCCATGTGGCAGCTCACAACTGTTCATAACTTCCATTCCAGGAGATCTGACACCTTCACATAGACATACATGCAGGCAATGTACATAACATAAAAATAAATTATTTTAAAAAGGGGAGGAGCCTTGGGGTTGGGGATTTAGTGCAGTGGTAGAGTGCTTGCCTAGCAAGCACAAGGCCCTGGGTTCGATCCTCAGCTCAAAAAAAAGGGGGGGGGGAGGGGGGTGCCTCTCTTGGGCACCTGTGGGGCTTGCCCTGCCCAATTTCTTCTAGCTGCCAGTGCTAGGTTTGGGGGCGGGGGCAAAGAGAATCGGATCTTTGAGTTTGAGGCCAACCTGGTCTACAGAGTGAGTTCCAGAACACAGCCAGGACTGCACAAAGTATTGAAAAACAATACTAGGAAGGGGTTGGGGATTTAGCTCAGTGGTAGAGCATTTGCCTAGCAAGCACAAGGCCCTGGGTTCAGTCCTCAGTTCTGACAAAAAAAAAAAAAAAAAATACTAGGGGCTGGAGAGATGGTTCAGAGGTTAAGAGCACAGGCTGCTCTTCCAGAGGTCCTGAATTCAATTCCCAGAAACCACATGGTGACTCACAACCATCTGTAATGAGATCTGACGTCCTCTTCTGTCATGAGGGCATACATGCAGAACACTGCATATATAATAAATATATAATAAATAAATCTTGCTGGGAGGTGGTGGTGCACGCCTTTAATCCCAGCACTTGGGAGGCAGAGGCAGGCGGATCTCAAAGCTACACAAAGAAACCCTGTCTCGAAAAAAACCAAAAAATAAATAAATAAATCTTAAAGAAAAAAGAAAAAACCAAAATACAAAAACTGGGGCTGAGAGATGGCTCAGAGGTTAAGAACACTGGCTGCTTTTCCACAGGATCTGGGTTCAGTTCCCAGCACCCACATGATAGCTCTCAACTGTCTGTAACTACAGCTCCAGGGGGTCTGACACCCTCACACAGACGTATATGCAGGCAAAACACCAATGTACAAAAAATAAAAAATAAGTAAATTAAACAAACAGCTGGGCATGGTGGCATTTGCCTGTAAGGCCACTTGGGAGGTAGATGGAGGCAAGGGTATCTCAAACAGCGAATGCCAGGTCTGGGAGGTAGGTGGAGGCAAGGGTATCTCAAACAGCGAATGCCAGGTCTGGGAGGTAGGTGGAGGCAAGGGTATCTCAAACAGCGAATGCCAGGTCTGGGAGGTAGGTGGAGGCAAGGGTATCTCAAACAGCGAATGCCAGGTCTGGCTGTGTTTTGTATGAAGACTCTTAAAGTAAAACTTCCAAGCCGGGCGGTGGTGGCGCACGCCTTTAATCTCAGCACTCAGGAGGCAGAGGCAGGTGGATCTCTGTGAGTTTGAGGCCAGCCTGGTCTACAGAATGAGTTCCAGGACAAGCCCCAAAACAACACAGAGAAACCCGGTGTCAAAAAATCAAAAAAACCTTTCAGTGCCCCTAATCTCCAAGGACAACAACTGAGTTGACCTACTGAGTTCACCTTAGTAACACAGGCCATGTCAGGGACACCAGCTCTATCTGTACCACCTGTGTCCCATGTGTTCCAAACTGGGATCTGGATGATCAAGTCTTCCAAGTCATTGTTTCTGAATGTCAGAATCTACCTAAACAGACAGCAAATTTCTCTGATTTTTTTTTTTTTGGTAGACAAAAAGATATATATACACAAAGACAAGACTATCAGTAATCTCCATCTTCCAGTTGATCTTGGGCACTTCATTAATACCCGCTGATTTAAAAGCTGTCTCAAGCTGGTGAGATGGTTCAGAAGGCAAAAGCACTTGCCACCAAAGCTGATTCCTAGGGCCAATCTGGAGAAAAGGAAGAGCTAACTCCCACACATCGTCCTCATCACACACACACACACACACACACAAAGTAAATTTTCTTATAAATAAATAAAGATGCCTTAGGAGCCAAGTCCCATGACTATGCATCAGCCCTCAAGGAACAGGAGAACAAATGTCAAGAAAGAATCCAGAGACAGAAACTCAGATATGAGGACTGGAGAAATGGCTCAGAAGCTAAGAGCACTCATTGGTTGCTCTTGCAGAGAACCCTGGTTTGATTCCCAGCACCCACACGGCAGCTCACAACCATCTGGATCTCCAGTTTCAGGGGACCTGATGTTCCTTTTGGCCTTCAAAGGTACCAGATACGCCCTGCAGCACAGACACACATGTGGACAAAATCAGACACATAAAAATAATTGTTTATGGGTTGGGGATTTAGCTCAGTGGTAGCAAGCGCAAGGCCCTGGGTTTGGTCCTCAGCTCTGGGGGGGGGGGGGGGGGGGTGGGGGTTTTAAAATCTCAGATGCTAAGTCGGACACAGTGGCACTTATCTTTAATCCAGCACTTGAGAGGCAGAGGCAGGTGGATCTCTGTGAGTTCAAAACAAGCCTGGGTTACACGGTGAGTTCCAGGACAGTCAGGACTTCATAGTGAAAACCTATCTTGAAAAACAAGCAAGCAATTCAAACACTGACAATTATACTGTGCTGACTACTTCCATCTGTCAGAAAACCATTCTAACGTAACTTCATCGTATCTCAATGACACACAACACAGTAACACAGGCTGCAGCTACTTGTGGTAGCCACATCCTGTAATCCCAGAATTCTGGAGAATGAGGTAGAGAAAAGGATCCACAATGGGGGGGGGGGGGGGGCAATCTGAGCAACAAACAAATAAAATGGCTGTGGAGATGGCTCTGTGGATGAGAACGTTTGCTGCCCAGACATGAGAACCTCAGTTTGAATTGTCTTCACCATGTGAAAAGCCAGGCATGGCCACATATGTTCACAACCCCAGTATTGGGAGGTCTGAGGAAGTGGACCCCACAAGCTTACTGTAAAAGAACCTTTTTTAAAAAAAGATTCATTTATGTACCTAGGTGTCTTGTCTATGTGTATTTCTGCACACCAGAAGGTATGGGATCCCCATGAGACTATAGACAGCTATGAGCCACCATGTTCGGAATTGAACCCAGGACCTCTAGAAGAGCAGCCAGTGCTCTTAACCACCAAGCCATCTCTTCAACCCTCAAAGAACCTATCTTATAGAACATCTGACCTGACGTCCTCCCCTGATCTCCAAGTGTACAATGCATCATGCATCTCTCTCTCTCTCTCTCTCTCTCTCTCTCTCTCTCTCACACACACACACACACACACACACAAAACCAAGATTTTTTTCAAGTTTGGAATTGGATTGAAAACCATGATCCAAGCAACCAAAGGTATTACAAAGTTAAAAAATGAGGCCCAGTGGCACAGATTTGTAATCCCAGCTACTCAAGAGTTCAAGGCCAGCCCAAGCAACTTAGTGAAATCCTAGCTCAAAAAAGCAATAACTAAATAAATAGTAACTGAGTGTATGTGTGAAGATGCAGCTCAATGGTAGAGCCCTTCCCTGGGTTCAGTTTCTAACACTTCAACACAAGCTCCTGGCTGCGATATGGCAGAGTTGGTAAAGCACTGTTGCCAAGCTCAGCCATCTGAGTTCAATCTCCATAATGCACATGGTGAAAGGAGAGAACCAATTCCTTCAAACTGTTTTTATTTCCATACCTGTGCATGGCATGTGTGTTCCCACATACATTTACATACAAATATAATCAGTGTAATAAAAAATAAGTTCCAATTAAGTTTACAGATCTGCAAATCAAGACCACACTATTGTGTGGCTAGATAAGTCAAGTGACATTATTCTAATGTTAGACCTTCTTCACCAAAGCAATGGCTAGGTTGTGGAGAGAACTCCAGTAAGAAAGAACCAACAAACTCAAAGGCTAACCTGAGTTACACTGAAGTCAAGTTTAGCTGTCAGCCAACATCAGACAGTCCCTCAAAACCGATGTTCTCAGTCTCCTCTCCGAAAAGGCCTTCTGAGTCTCAAGCCAGAGATCCTGCCTGCTTTTAGTTCTCTGCATTCCCAACATCCTGGCTTACTGAACTTGAGTGTTCTTCAACCTCTCCATGGGTTGGGATCTTCTAAATACCCACACGGCATGGCTCAGGCCCCTACAGGGGATGAGAGGCACCCCTGACCCGGCAAGGAACGGAAACCCACGCTGCTTGACAAGAGGAACCACATCATTGGCCTTTTGTCCCACAGCACCTAGGCCCAATGTGGCATGACAGCAATGAGGGCACACATGCAGCTTTCCAGGGGTCTTCCATTTTGACAACCTCATTAACTGTCACTATCCGAAGCTCCCTCTCTTGCCAGATTCTGAAGGGGTCTGAAATCATACAGTATCCTGGGAGTCGCTCCCTCACAGGATGGGCTGCAAAGAGTGATTCCTCGTTTGCACGTTTGACTAAGGGAATTCAGGCGTGGGTGATCCTCGTGGACAACAGGCCTTCGAGATACAAAAGCGCTCAGGTCACGGAATCTCCTCCCGAGACTTTAAGCAAACAGTCATTATTTCTATGCAGGTCTAGGGCTGGTTGCTACAGAATTCGGCTTGTCATGTCGCGGACTTATCGCTCCCAAAGAGCCCGGGACTGGTTTTACGGTCTGAGGGGTACAGGCCTCCAAGGCCTACACTGAGAAGTGTGTACTCGGGACCCGAGCTCCTTCCCAACTCGGAGGCTGGGACCGAGTTTCCCGCCCCACGGCCCGACCAGAAGTTGGTGACAGTTGAGGAAGCTGGGACCGGCCCCAGCAGGTTGGAACCGGTCTGGGCCGAGCTACAGAAGGAAGGGGGGGGAGGGAGAGACAGCCTCGCGCTCTCCCTGCGCGCGTGACTCACGCTGGCCGCTGACGTCAGGCGTGCGCGCGCGGCGGGGGGGGGCTCTACGTACGTGTAGTGCTGCGGTTTCTCGGGCTGCGCCTGCAGCACCTGAGCGGTAGCGGCCGGGGGCGCCGAGGAAGCTGCCGAGCCGCCGGGCCCGGGGCCCTTCGACATGGTCTTGTCTTCCTGCCTCTTCGCCGCTCCCCTTTTATTATTCAGTCTGCGCGGTCCGCGCCGAAGACCCACAGCGCCTGCGCCGCGCCACGAGAACGTGAAGACCCCCCGCACGGCAGCAAAGATTGCTGGGAGTTGTAGTCCTCCTTTCAGCTGAAATTTTACCGTTGGCACAGGGTCGCTGCCAAAGCGCAAGACCACAATACCCAGGGATCTTTGCGGACCGTGTCCCGGATGTGTGGGACCCGCGATGGCTTGTGGTAATTGTAGTCTAGTCACTCTTAATATTACCAGTGCGTTTTCAGTGGAGTAGGAGGAAAGCTCTTCCTTGAAACTGGAACCTTCGGAGCCAAGAAGCCAGTTAGGGAGGCCCTAAATGACACCACCGAGAATGTTCCAAGCGTAATTGCACTGCCAACGTGCAGTAATTACCTTGCCTTCTCACCAGTACAGTTTGCGCATGGTTTCTAAAGTCAGCCTAGAGCATTGCCTCCAAGCAAGCAAGTTTGTCAGCTACAGAAGTTTGTCTTCATGAGATGATAGTAACCTGTAAATCACCAGAGAAAGTATGCCGGCTGGCAAAGCTTGAGGAAGCTTTATTAAAGAAGAGTTACACTACACCACATTGTTCCCGCGCCTCATTAACATTTACCAACCTTGAAACCTGGGCCCCTTCTGAACTCAGTGGCTGGCCCAAACACCTTATTTCCAGTACCTTAAGGTCCAGTGGCGAATTTAATCTCTATCTAGAGTAGTCTCTTAGGTATGCTGGTAAACTGTTGAGAAGCATCGCGATAGACTCCATATAAAGGGCCAGGGTCTGAGTATGAAATGAGTTATAATCCACTCTGGTTTCCTGTTCTGGAAAACCCTTTTTGGTTTTATGAAATGATCTCTACAGGCTAGATAGAGTGGCACATGCCTGGGAAGAGGAAAATCACCAAGTTCCAGACCAAACTGGGGCCCATACTGAGACTCTATCTCAAAAAAACAAGAGGGGAGTGACACATGCCTTGATCCAGGACTCGGGTGGCAAAGGAAAAGTTCAGCCTGGTCTACTCACTGAGTTGCAGGTCACCCAGAGCTATCCTCTGTCTAAAAACCAAACCAAGAACAACAAAAAGACAGGAGTGGGTAGATGAGTCAGGGGTAAAATGCTTTCTTAGCAAGGCTGGAAACCTGATTTTGATCCCTGGAACTGTTTGTGAAGGTGGAAGGGGAGAACCCACTCCACAAAGTTATCCTTTGGCTTCTCCCATAGGTACACACTTGCCCCTCTCACATACACATCTTGCATACACAATCGAATAATAAAAATGTCCATTATAGCTGGGTGGTGGTGGTGGTGGTGGTGGTGGTGGTGGTGGTGGCGGCGGCACACGCCTGTAATCCCAGCACTCGGGAAGCAGAGGCAGGCAGATCTCTGAATTCAAGGCCATCCTGGGCTACAGAGTGAGTTCCAGGAAAGGCCATGTGAGTGCTGGGAATTGAACTCAGGTCCTCATGAAAAGCAGCTAGTGCTCCTAATGACTGAGCCATCTCTAGCCCCTGTTGTTGCTGTTGTTTTTGAGGCAGGCTCTTTCTGTGTAGTCCTGGCTGGTTAAACTTGATACATAGATCAGGCTAGATCTGAACTCACAAAGACCTGTCTGTCTCTGGCTCCCAAGTGCTGGGATTACAGGCCTGCACCCCCACACCTGGTCAAATCTGTTTTCAAAACTTATTTGTTTTGTTAAATGAGATCATGTTAGTTAATAATGGTCTGTTAAAGAAATGCATCTGGGCTGGGATGTAATTTAGTTGGAATAAGTATGCGTAAAGCCCAAGTTCAGTCTTCAGCACCAAATACACCTGTAATTCCAGCACCTAGACAAGATGGGAGTGGGAGGGTCAGGAGTTAAGATCGTCTCAGCTGTAGGGAATCCAAGGCTAGGTCTACATAGCAAGACCCTGTTTAAAAAAAAGAAGGAAAGAAAGAAAGAAAGAAAGAAAGAAAGAAAGAAAGAAAGAAAAGAAAAAGAGAGCCAGTAAGATAGCTCAGGGTTAAAGGTACTTGCTACCAAGTCTGAGATCTCAGTTTGATCCCTTGCATGGTGGGAGAAGAGAACAGGTTCCATACTTGAACCAGGGCACAAATAAATAAATATAATTTTGAACCTTTTTTGTTTTCTTTGTTTCTCTTTTTCTTTTTTTAAAAAAGACTTATTTACTTATTTATTTATTTAGTACACAGAAGAGGATGCCAGATCTTCTCATTACAGATGGTTGTGAGCCACCATGTGGTTGCTGGGAATTGAACTCAGGACCTCTGGAAGAGCAGTTGGTGCTCTTAACCTCTGAGCCATCTCTCCAGCCCTGTTTTTCTTTTTCTTTTCTTTTCTTTTTTTTCTCCCAGTTTTTTTAGACAGGATTTCTTTGTAGCTTTGGAGCCTGTCCTGGAACTCGCTTTGTAGACCAGGCTGGCCTCTAACTCACAGAGATCCACCTGCCTCTGCTTCCTGAGTGAGTGCTGGGATTACAGGCATGCGCCACTACCTCCTGGCCTTTCTTTTTCTTTTCTTTCTTTCTTTCTTTCTTTCTTTCTCTTTTTTCTTTTTCTTTTTTCTTTTTTGAGACAGAGTTTCTCTGTGTAGCTTTGTGCCTTTCCTGGATCTCATTTTAGCCCAGGCTGGCCTCAGACTCACAGAGATCTGGCTTCCTCTTGTTTGTTTTCAAGACTGGGTTTCTATGTATAAGTCTTGGCTGTCTTGGAACTCTCTTTGTAGACCAGACTGGCCTCGAACTCAGAGATCCACCTGCGTGTGCCACCGACGCCTGGCTTGAAACCCTTTTTATTTTTCTTTTTACTTTTTTTTTTTTTTTAAGATTTATTTATTTATTATGTATACCTTTCTGCCTGCATATATAACTGCAGGCCAGAAGAGGGCACCAGATCTCATTACAGATGGTTGTGAGCCACCCTGTGGTTGCTGGGTATTGAACTCAGGACCTTTGGAAGAGCAGTCAGTACTCTTAACTGCTGAGTCATTTCTCCAGCCCCCAAAACCCTTTTTAAAGAGAAAAGCTGTGTGTACTTGGGTGTACTTGTGGATGCACGCCTTTAATCCCGGCACTTGAACACAGAGGAGATGGATCTCTGTGAGTCTGAGGCCAGCTTGGTCTATGCAGAAAGTTCCAGGCCAGTTCCACTCTCTATAGTGAGAATCTCTCTCAAAAGAAATGGGGAAGCCAGGTGGTAGTGGCACACGCCTTTAATCCCAGCACTCAGGAGGCAGAGGCAGGTGGGTCTCTGTGAGTGTGAGACCAGCCTGGTCTACAGTGTGAGTTCCAGGACAGCCAGGGCTACACAGAGAGACCCTGTCTTGAAACAACAACATAAAGAGAAGCAAGGGTGGGCGGGGAGTGAAAGCTCATTTCCAATAACCTGAAGAGTACGAGAGGGGTCAAATGGAAATTGTTAGTGTTCAAGAATGGCATATACTTTTTTGATTTAGTTCTGTGTAACCTCACATGGGAAGCCAATCTTTTAGCTCACAAAGCTGACAACTGGTAATTCTTAAGCAGGCAAAGTCAATTGTTTTGCCGCTAGAGCTGTTTGAAGATGAAGGATTGAAAAGGACAAATAGAAATGATAATGAATTGCTTTATTCTTATGATTAAATCCAAAGAATTGGCTTGCATGTTGTCCCTGAAGTCCCCAAGTGTGAAGTCACTACAGAAACTACATCTCATAGACTTAATTTTTAATCATAAGAGTATTATAATACAAGGTGGTGGTGGTGCATGCTTTTAATCAGCACTCAGGAGAAAGAAGCAGATGGATCTCTGAATGTGAGGCCAGCCTGGCTACAGAGCAAGTTCCAGGACAGCCAGGGCTCCACAGAAGAACCCTATCTCAGAAAACCGGGGGTGGGGGGTGGGGGTGTAGCAAAGTCCAGAGCCCCGAACCAAGAGCGCGACCTCCTCCTGATCCTCGGTCTTCGGCTCCCTCCTCTGCCCCGCCTTGTGGGCGTGATCATTACTGAAGCCTCAATGGGGGTTGGAACTTCCAGGCCAATGCTGGGTTGGCTATCCACTACAGGGGGGAGGCTTCAAATAAATAGATTTGGGAGATGATATCGTCCAGATTGCTTAATTTACTAAAATAGTATCATCGATGGTGTGTTGTCTCTTCTGCTGTTCTGACTGCAGTGCGTGGGATCGAACCCATGCCAGGCAAGCATGCTCAACTCCTGAGCCCCACCTCACTTGTTTGGTGTTGATTGTATTGTACTTTCAATTCCTCCCCATGCCCTTCCTGTGCTGCTTTCCCTCCAATTGTCAATTTAGGAAAGAGGAAACCCCATATTAACTGTCACCTGGGGACACACTGCTCTAATGCTTAGATGGATGATACCTAGTTCTTGTTTTTTCCCGGGAAGGTTTTAGATTCCTTTTGACAATTAACAAAACCTGGAGAAGAATGACTGGGTGTGATGACACATGCATAATCCTGGCACTCAAGAAGCAGAGGCGGAGCCAGCTGGTGGTGGCGCACGCCTTTAATCCCAGCACTTGGGAAGCAGAGGCAGGTGAATCTCTGGGTTCCTGATCTATAAATTGAGTTCCAGGACAGCCAGGTCTGTTACACAGAGAAACGCTGTCTTAAAAACAACAACAACAATAGAAAAGAAGCAGAGGCAGGAGGATTGCCACAAGTTGAAGTCTATCCTAGACTACTTAGTAAGACCATCTCTCAAAACAGAAGCAGATAAGTGTAGAAGACAGGTATAACAGTACGCTACTTTAACCCCAGCGGCAGATAGAGCCCTGTGAGTTCAGCCATCATGGTCTTTAAAAAAAGAAGAAGAAAGATGGGTGTGGTAACATAGGTCTTTAATTCCAGCAGATGCCTGAGTTCAAGGCCAGCCTGGTCTGCAGTGACTTCTAAAACAGCCAGAGCTATGCAGAGAAACCCTATTGAGAAAAAACAAGCAAACAAAAAATCTACAAATATTGGTGTTTCTACAAACCTATCAGGTTTTTGTTAGAAGTAATAATTATCAAGTACAAGTATTACATAAGGACACCCACTTCCTTTATCTTTTCCTTGTGGACCCATATTGATAGCCTCTTAGGACTGTTGCCTCTCCTGATATATTTATTTCATGCAATTGAATTAAATAATTCAAGAAATATATAATCAGGTAGTTACTTCCCTTTTGTTTGCTTGATTTTTTTTTTTTTTTTTGTGACAGGGTTTCTTTGGGTAGCTTTGTACCTTTCCTGGAACTCACTCTGTAGCTCAGGCTGCCTCGAATTCACAGAGATCCACCTGCCTCTGCCCCTGGTGTGCTGGAATTAAATGTGTGCACCACCAACGCCCAGCTGTTTGCTTGATTTTTGAGATAGGGTCTCACTATGTAGCTATGGCTGTCCTGGAACTCTTAATGTAGACCAGGCTGGCCTCAAAGTCACTTGCCTCTGCCTCCAGGGTGTGTGCTACCATGCCTGGCAACTTTTTATTTACCTCTAAGTACATTGAAATAAAATATTTCATGGTGATATGAATTAAACATGTGGAAAAAGGGGCTTTTGTTGTTTTTAGACAAGGTCTCACTGGGTAACCCTGGATGGTCTGGTACAGCATTAAACTTACATAGATTTTGCCTGCCTCCAGAATGCTGGGATTAAAGGAATGATCCATCATGGCCAGCTTCTTTGGCTTTTTTTTTTTTTTTTTTGAAACAGTGTGTTATATATTCTAGATTGGCCTTGAATTGTGTAATTGTGGATGACCTTGATTTTTGGATCCTACATCATCTCCCCATATTGCGGGTGAACATCCTAAGCTGGGTTTATGGAGTACTGGAGGGGGAAAAAAAAAACAGGATTTGTAAAGACAAGATCTCATTATGTAAGCCTGGCTGGCTTGGAACCCTCTATGTGGATTAGGCTGGCCTCAAACTCACAGTGATCAGCTTGCCTATGAGTCTCCTAAATGCTGAGATTAAAGTGAGGTCACTGTTCAACTCTGAAATAATTTTTTGAATTTTGATTCTTTGTATCTATTACACTTCCCCACCAAACAATTGCTTTTTGGTTTAAAATATGTGTGCATGATACACAAAACACTGAAACATGATTTACAGGATTACATTTCTCACACTGTACTCAATAATCAAAATTTAGCAAAAAGTAAATAATTCAGGGAACACATTTTATTCTACATTGGAATTATTATTATATATTTTCGTAAAATCTTCCTGAAGTGCTCTTTTGATGCAAATAGTCTTAGGCACTTGCCAGCCGGACTTTCTTTAATTCTGAGAGGCTAGTGCAATTCATTTGCATTGACTTTCTATTGTAGAGCTTTGGAACCAAGAGAAGGATCCAAACATAGCTCCATTTTATCCAATCAGAAGAGCTGCTTAGTGCTAAACTCTGATTCGTCTATTCCTCTTTGCATCCATCCAATCAAGGAGCAACTTTAACAGCCAATCAGTGGCCTAAACACCCGCCAATCAGGAAACAGGCCCGAAGTACGGCCTTTGTGTCGGGAGATGTCAGCGCGTCGGCGAAAGCTCCCGCCAATCGAAAAAGTCGTTGGTGTATGCAAATAAGGGTTCTGTGACGTAGTGACGCAGCGTGAAGCGTCTATATAAAAATGGAGGCGTCGGGGGGCTTGGAGCGCAGAGCGGTTTGGTCGTTCGTTGGAGGAAGGTCTTCCGTTCTACTCGGCGATTGCGGCTCCCGTTTGAGCGCTAACAGCGGCGCGGCGGTCCCAGCAAGGGCCTCAGACCTCGGCTTTGGGTGAGTGTTGGCGCTGGCCGGAGGCTCGGTGGCTGTGGGGACCGCGGGCTTGGCCGGCCGCGGCGGCGCGGCGGCGCGGCGGCCCGGGAAGTTGGCTTTGAGCGTGAGGCTGCGTCCCGCCCGCCCCCTCCGTCCCGTCTGCTTCCCGGTGGTGACTCACGGGTCCCGACGCGGGGCTCCCGGCCGCCCGCGGGGCGGGAAGTGGCTCCTCCCCGCGCTCCCCCTCCCGGGGGAGGCCGCCGCTCGGCGCAGCCTGAGTCATTAGGGGAGGGGGAGGGGGAGGAGGCGGCGGCTCCCGCCGCCATCTGCTGCCGCGAGGAGCGGCGCCGGGCGGGCAGAGCCGGGGGCCCTGGGCTCGGACGCTCTTGGTCTGGCTGGCAGGTGAGAGAAAATGGCCCGAACCAAGCAGACCGCTCGGAAGTCCACCGGAGGGAAGGCCCCCCGCAAGCAGCTGGCCACCAAGGCGGCCAGGAAGAGCGCGCCCTCTACCGGCGGGGTGAAGAAGCCGCACCGCTACAGGTAGGCGGGGAACAATGCCGGGGCACGGGCGGCGGGGGCAGGGGGGCGGCCGGGGGCGCAGGGGCAGGGGGGCGGCCGGGGGCCGGGGCACGGGCGGGGGGCGGCCGGGGCACGGGCAGAGGGGCGGGGGGGCGGCGCGCCTCGCCGTGCCCTGCGACGCCCTCCTTTCTCCGATGGCTGCAGGCCCGGGACCGTGGCTCTAAGAGAGATCCGTCGTTACCAGAAGTCGACCGAGCTGCTCATCCGGAAGCTGCCTTTCCAGAGGTTGGTGAGGGAGATCGCCCAGGATTTCAAGACCGACCTGAGGTTTCAGAGCGCAGCCATTGGTGCCCTGCAGGTAAGGGAGACAAAGGCTCGGTGGCGCTGGGGGCGGCGGCGTGGCCTCTGCAGCAAGGGAGTTAATGCTGTGGCTCTTGTCCTCCACAGGAGGCCAGCGAGGCGTACCTGGTGGGGTTGTTTGAAGATACCAATCTGTGTGCCATCCACGCCAAGAGAGTCACCATCATGCCCAAAGACATCCAGTTGGCTCGCCGGATACGGGGGGAGAGAGCTTAAGTCGAGGCGGTTTTTATGGCGTTTTGTAGTAAATTCTGTAAAATACTTTGGTTTAATTTGTGACTTTTTTTTTGTAAGAAATTGTTTATAATATGTTGCATTTGTACTTAAGTCATTCCATCTTTCACTCAGGATGAACGGGAAGAGTGACTGTTCACAGACCTCAGTGATGTGAGCACTGTGGCTCAGGAGTGACAAGTTGCTCATATGCAGAAGGGATGGGTGATACTACTTGCTTCTCATGATGCATGTTTCTGTATGTTAATGACTTGTTGGGTGGCTATTAAGGTACTAGAATTGATAAATGTGTACAGGGTCCTTTTGCAATAAAACTGGTTATGACTTGATCCAAGTGTTTAACCATACATCACTGTGATAGAATGTGGGCTTTTTCAAAGGTTGAAGATACAAGTTTTAACCACAGTGTAACAGTTTCCTAAAAAAAAGAAAAAAAAAGGAAGAAAGTAAACCTGGCAGCTATAGACTACACTATGTGCATTTATAATAGCTATTTTATATATTGTAGTGTTGAACATTTTTAAATTAAATGTTTTACATTCACAAGTGGTGGGGAGTCTTGTCATTAAGGTGTGTGTAATTTAGTCCAGTTGGTATTTCCTGACTAGACTGCATTTGTTTAACAAAGTAGAAAAATGCTATGCGTATTAAACCTTGCCTAAGTCCTCATTCTACCACAGGTTAACTAACCCTCTGCCCAATAACACACACACTAACGGGGATTTTATTTATAAGGGCTCTAGAGTACAGTAACAAGTTATTCACACCAGCATCACCTGTTACTAATCTAGATAGTGCAGCTTTTCATTGTGTTGTTTGGTCTTATACCTAGATTGAGTTTGGTTTTGTTTCTTTTTTAATCTTTAAGGGGAAAAACAGTACAAGGTTTGTTTTTTCCTTGTGGAGTTTAAACATGGGGCTAAAAGAGTACAGCTTCAGCTTATTGGACCTCTGCCAATAAAGATGGGTTAGGTTACACCTGGTTACTGTCCTGGCAAAATCCTTTTTATAGAGATGGCCTTCAAGTGGTTTTTAAAAGTATCCTATTGAAGTTTTTAGGTCAATTATGTATGTTGACTAAATTTACAAATAAACTTGTTTATTCAACTAAGTGTCAAACCTAAATTGAATACACAAAGCTTTTAAGTACATCTATTATCTAGATTTCTAATTTCACTTCTTTGCTTGGTGTAAAAAAGGAAAATTACAAAAGCATGTAAACAGGCCAGTACTCCATTAAAAACAGTGAGGGCTGGAGGTTTAGCTCAGTGGTAGAGCTCTTGTCCTGGGTTTGAGTCTCAGCTCCAAACAACAACAAAAGCATTTGCCTGCCTTGCAAGAAGTTGTGGGTCTGATGTGTATAGATTCCCCCATAGTGTTAGAGTCAGTCACAGGAAAAAGGGTTTGTTTTGAGTCTTTGGATCCTTCCAGCAGGCTCTAATAAGCTGGTAGGGGGTTCTTCTGTAGTCCTGGCTGTCATGGAATTCATATCAGGCTGACCTTAGCTCTAAGATTGGCCTGCCTGTGCTGGGATTCAAGGTGTGAGCCACCATTGCTCTCCATGAAGAAATTTTTTAGAAATTATATACCTGTATATTTCAGCTATCGCTTTTACCTTCCGTGACTCTTTTTTTGGTTGGTTTCTCTAACCCTGGCTGCCCTGGAACTAGCTCTGTAGACCAGCCTGGCCTCCAACTCAGATCTTCCTGCTTCTCCCTCCCGAATGCTGAGATTGAAAGGATGCACCACCACACCCAGCCCCTTCCCACTCATTACCTGCTATTATGTCTTCTTTGATTGAGACTCGCTGATAAGCCACCTTTTCAACTAGGGAAGAAGGCTAGTGAGCACTAGTAAGAGAATGTTAGCAAGACATGGACCTGAGTCTAGTCCACAAAGCATTCTAGTGAAACTAGTAGCTGAAGATGCTGCCTTACTGAAGTGTAGCCCAGACTGGCCAGGAGTAGACTATCTGCCTCAGCCTCCCAGGTGCTGGGATTAAAGGCGTGCAGATGTACCCTTCCAAAGGTGCACAAGCTAGGCCATCCAGCCAAGGCTGACTTGCTCAGGACTCCCAGTATTTCTCATCCTCACCCGTTCAAACTGTTTTGCAGCAGTCTGGCCTAGACGTGAGGTACCAGAGGCAGGAAGGGTCCGGTGAGTCAAGAGCAAGCCATGCACTTAGCCAGATGTTTGCTGCCTCTCCACTTCTTGGTTCCTCGAAAACACATTGCCTGGTGGCAGGCATCCAGGCATGGGCCTGTGGGGATCTGGAATCAGAGGGGCAGAGGGAAGTACACGGCAAGACAGCCGATAATTGGACAAGAAACCGAGGCCTGGGCCCTTCAGTTTTTGCCTCGCACACCACAGATCTAACCTACCACAGAGGAGGGCTGAACTGAGTAGTTTCAGCGCCCCCCTGCAGCCAGCCATGAGAATCTTAAGTATTTTGGGGTACTCTATTACCCTAACTTCATGAGCCCTTGGAGTGAGAATGTGTCATCCAATAAATAGTTTTACTTTTTCTTGGGCCCACGTTGCTTCCTGCCTCCACTCCAGTGGTGTTTAAACCTGCACTGTGTTCCTTAGGAAGACGTCACCTCCATGCACTGTGACTTCTGGTCCACATTTTGGTGTAAGCAACTACCCCTATGGCAAAGTTAGGAGAAAAAGCCAACCCTAATCTTGAAACGTTCTGTGGAGAAGGTTGGTGTTGCTTTGATTTAGTTTTGGTTTTTTGTGAGTAGCCCTGGCTGTCCCGGAACTCACTCTGTAGAGGAGGCTGGCCTCTGCCTCCTGAGTGCTGGAGCTAAAAGTGGACACCACCACCGCCCAGTGGCTGAGGCTGTTCTGATGGGCATTCTGGACCAAGTGGTTGACCCCTTTACTTTGTTCCTCCTTTAGGAGGTCTGGGGAATAAAGAAGCTGCGACCTAGGTGGTTGCTACTTGAACAGCTTTGATAGTGTCAGGAGATGGTGCTGTCTCTCTCTGGCAAGGTCCTGCTGACTGTCCCACTGACTCCAGAAATTCTCCAGACACCAGCACCATTCCATGCAGAACCACAACTTCAGGTGATGTGCCCCAGCTTGTCCCATTCTCATCCAAGCGCCACCTACAGCAGAGGCCAGTCTTAAAAGATTTTATTACATCTAGTGTTCTGCATGCATGCATGCATGCATGCCTGGAGGCCAGAAGAGGGCACCAGATCTCAGTACAGATGGTTGTGAGCTACTGGATGGTGCTGGGAATTGAACTCAGGACCTCTGGAAGAGCCAGCCCTCTTAATCTGAGTCATCTCTCCAGCCCCCAGTGGCCAGGTAACACAAACTTCAAAGTAGCACTTCCACCGCCTGTGCTGAGAACCGTTGCTCACTTCTCTTCCCACAGAGAAAGCTAGGAGGCTCTGCAGATGCCCACTGCTGGGGAAGCAGGAGGGGATGGCTTCACTGAAGCTGAGTGGCAGCAGGAGCCAGATCACAGATGATGGGAAAAGGGTACAATGGAGGGACACAGGCCAGGCTCTGAGATCTCTCTAGTGGCAAAGAAGCAGCCTGACTTACAGAGCTTTGCTTACTGATGCTCTTCCAAATGCAGAGTGTCCTGTGCCCATTGGGGCCTCTTAGCTTTCTCCTCTCCACTGAGGAGAGACTAAGCTTCATCTTGGTCCTTTTGTTGAACCAAAGGCTGCAGCAACCTGCAGTCCTCATGAGGACAGGGGTGGCAGAGAGAATGAATAGGCTGGGGCTCATGACTCAAGTTCAAAGCCCCTTTCTATCTGATTTGTCTATCTCCATCTGTAAAATAAATTTTCTGTCCAAAAGACTTGCAAGGATTTAATAAACATCCTGCGCAAAGTTGGGCATGGTAAGTCCAGGGGCCAACTGTGAAAACATTTAATCAGAGAAGTCTGGTACAATAACCAAGTAGTAGTTAGAACACAAACTAGCTCTACACTGTAGGTACCATCTTGCTGGCTACCAGCCTTTCAGTCTGTGCCGACTTGAATTTGTATCACCATGCTATAGAAGCTTTTGTTACATTATCACATAAGAGCAAAGAAAACTTACCAGGAAGCCGGGCGGTGTGGTGCACACCTTTAATCCCAGCACTTGAGAGGCAGAGGCAGGCGGATCTCTGTGAGTTCGAGGCCAGTCTGGTCTACAGATAGAATTCTAGAACAGCCAGGGCTACACAAAGAAACCTTATCTTGAAACATGCACCCCCCCCAAAAAAAAAAAATTATCAGGAACTATAAGAACAAGAGTCCCATGTGAGATGATGGGCTCTCAACAGAGCAACATCATCAGAGACGTGCATTCGGGAGACAAAGACCCAAGTCCTACATGCAGAGGCCAGGCTGAGCCTGCAACGAGGAGGCCAGAGCTAGACTCACCATACAGCACTTCCTGATGAAAAAATATCTTTTTATTTTAATGGTTTTTTTGTAATTTATGTAACTTTATTTTATGTGCATTGGTATAAAGGTGTGAGATCCCCTGGAACTGGAGTTACAGACAGTTGTAAGCTGCCATGGGGGTGCTGGGAATTGAACCCAGGTCCTCTGGAAGAACAGCCAGTGTTCTTAACCATTGAGTCATCTCTCCAACCCCTGAAAAAATATTTGAGTCTATCAAGAAAGACCTGAGGGGCTGGAGAGATGGCTCCATTTCCAGCAGCCACACCAGGCTGTTGACAATGACCTATAACTCCAGCTCCAGAGGATCCAACACCTTTGGCCTCTTTGGGCTCTTGCACTCACATGCACATACCCAGAAATAGTTACCCACACCTATACATGATTTAAAAATAATTTTTAAAAATCTTAACAAAAAGCCCAAGAGATGAGTGTTTCACTTTGTCTTGGGAGGCAGACATGTCTGTAACAGAGAAGAGGCGTCTTTGGAGTACCTGTCCCTAGCAGCTGGCATGCTGAGAGAAGTTTCTTGGCCAGTAGGGCAGAGACAGACAGGCCTTGGGGATGCAATGTCCACACTGAGTGCTGTCTTTCTCCAGTACTGTGACATCTGGCAAGGAAATGGGAGGGAGAGTCCAAGGTCAAAGCAGACTTCCTTCTGAACAGAGTTCCTGTAACAGGACAAGTGTAAAAAGGGAGCAGAGTAGACTTGTTTAGCCTGGAAACTCATTATGTAGCCCACGCTAGCCATAAACTGCCTGGTATTACTGGGATTAAAGGTATGCCAGGCCAGGTATGTCTTGATTTCTTTTTTTTTTTTTTTTTTTTTAAACCGGGTTTCTCTGTAGCTCTGGCTGTCCTGGAATTCCCTCTGTAGACCAGGCTGGCCTTGAACTCAGAGATCTGCCTACCTCTGCCTCTATCAACTCACCAGAGCCTTTTTATTTAGTGCAGAATTCAGTGATCTTCCTGCCTCAGCGTTCTCAGTGCTAGGATTACAAGATTGTATCACCCATGTCCAGTGCTGGTGATCAGTTTCAACACGAAGAAAGGATGCAGTAAAAGCATGCGTGTGGGACCACAAGGGGTCATGATTTTTCCTCTCTTTCTCAGAAAGCTCTACTCCAGTCAGCACAGTCCTTTCCTTTCTGTTGTGATAAACAAAATGACAACTCCTGGAATAGTTGATTTTGGCTTACAAGTCCAGGGAGAGAGATTCCATAATGGCAGGGGAGGCATGCAGCCAATAGGAAGCTAAGACATTACATCTTTACATGCAAGAGCAAAGTGAAACCAGGTAGGGGTATTGCATGCCGTTAACCCTAGCACTCAGAGGCAGAGGCAGGTGGATCTCTGATTTGGAAGCCAGGCTGATCTACAGAGCTGGTGTTCCAGGACAGCCAACTCTACACAGAGAAACCCTGTCTTCAAAACCCAAAACCAACCAAACAACATCAAAAAGACAAAATAAAACTAAGAACAGGCATGGTGTTTAATCCCAGCACTAGGGAGACAGAAGCTGGTGGATATATGTGAGTTCAAGGCCAGTCTAGTCTACATAGTGAATTTCAAGTTTGCCAGGATGAAGTAAACTTTTTCTTAAACTGGCCTGGATGACACAAAGATCCACCTTCCCCTACCTCCTGAGTGCTGGAATTCAAGCTGCCTGCCATGTCACCTGACTTAAAAAAAATTTTTTTGAGACAGGGTCTCACTACTATAGCCCTGTTAAATAAATTTTTAAAAAGAGTTCAAGCTGGGCAATGATGGCACACGCCTTTAATCCCAGCACTCGGGAGGCAGAGGCAGGCAGATCTCTGAGTTCACGGCCAGCCTGGGCTACAGAGTGAGTTCCAGGATTTACTAGGACTTACTTGCCAGGGCAGTTACACAGAGAAACCCTGTCTCAAAAACCAAAACCAAAACAAAACAAAACAAAGTTTAAGGATAGCCTCATTTACACATTGTAATCTTGCTTAAAAGAATAAAAGAGCTCTAGGCAGTGGTGGGGCACGCCTTTAATCCCAGCACTTGGGAGGCAGAGCCAGGCGGATCTCTGTGAGTTCGAGGCCAGCCTGGTCTACAGAACGAGATCCAAGAAAGAGGCACCAAAACTACACAGAAGAACCCTGTCTCGGGGGAAAAAATAAAAAATAAAAATAAATAAATAAAAAAGAGCAGTCAGGCAGTGGTGGTGCATGCCTTTAATCCCTGCACTTGGGAGGCAGAGACAGGCGTATGCCTGTGAGTTCAGGGCCAACCTGGTGAGTACCTGGACAGCCAGGGCTACACAAAGAAACCCTGTCTCAAAAAAACAAAAAACAACAACCAAAAAAAAAAAAAAAAAGAAAAGAAAAAAGAAAAAAGAAAAGAAAGAGAGAAAGAAAGAGTGAGGCTGGAGAGATGGCTCATCAGAGATTAAGAGCCCTGGCTGCTCTTCCAGGGGTCCTGAGTTCAATTCTTGGCAGCCACTTGGTGGCTCACAACCATCCGTAATGAGATGTGGTGCCCTCTTCTGGTATGCAGGCAAACAGGCAGACAGAACACTGTATACATAATAAATTTAAAAATAAATAAAAGAGCCCTACATAAGCATAGCATTTATCTCAGTTAGAGGTCAGATTTGAGGTTGTGCCTCCCAACCAGAAGGTAGGAGCCTGAGGCTCTTTATCTTCTGCCCAGTTGCACAAAGGCGGGTCCAATAGTGCCCGTTGAATTACTGGAAGTCTGATAACAAGAGCAAGCACTTATTCTGTGCTTCCAAGCATCAGGTGCATGGGAACCCAAAAGAGAAAACACCAGCCCTGTTGTAGAAATGAGCAACTGAGGTTCTGAGTGGTTGAATTTTACCCAAGTTCAACTGGACAAATATTCAGACTGTTAGATTTCCAGCTGAGCTAGGCAGAGACCGTGCACAGAAAAGGGGCTGCTCTGTCAGGACAGTACGGGGCTTTGTAGGCAGACGTGGCTCCTGACTTTCATTTCAGCCAGCTCCAGTTTGTTTTGTTGTGGTTTTGGTTATGCAAAAAATTGCTATATTGAAGTTTACTCAAAAAGCTGGCTGTCAAATCAGCAATTGATTTTTTGTTGTTGTTGTTATTGTCTTTTGAGTGTTTGTTCTTGAGACAGGGTCTTGTCCTATTCCGATGTGCTAGTTTTTGTTTTGTCTTATTTATGTTAATTTTATTATTATCTCTGAAGCTTTTTTTTTTTTTTTTTTTTTTTTTTTTTGCCGGAGCTGAGGACTGAACCCAGGGCCTTACTGAGCTAAATCCCCAACCCCTCTTTTGGCTTTTTGAGACAGAGCTTCTCTGTGTAGTTTTGGTGCCTGTCCTGGATCTAGCTCTGTAGACCAGGCTGGTCTTGAACTCCCGCCTGGAGACAGAGTCTTAAGGAGTATTAGCTAGCCTGGAATTCACTATGTATATCAGGATGATCTTGAACTCCAGAACATCATGCCTTCACAGAGATCTGCCTATCCCTGAGTCCTGAGTCCTGGGGATTAAAGACAAGTACCACCACACCTGGTGAGAATTCCATATCTTCTTGCCTGGTCTCTTAGGAGCTAGGATTACATGTATTTACTCACTACTACTGGCAGTTCTCCCCACTCCCCACTTGATACAGAGTCTTGCTGTGTAGCCATGTGTAGACCAGATTGGCCTTGGATTTGCCATGACCCTGCCGCAGAGGGTCCTGAGTGCTGGAATTACAGACCCGTGCCATTACATCCTCTTGTTTTGTTTTGAGACAGGGTTTCTCTCTGTAGCTTTGGAGCCTCTCCTGAACTCACTATGTAGCTCGAACTCACAGAGATCCGCCTGGCTCTGCCTCCTGAGTGCTGGGATTAAAGGTGCCTGGCACAACATCCTGCTTTCTTAATTTACATGTCTTTTGATAGCACAACCTATTTACTTGTTAGTTATGTAGACAGGCTCTTGCTATGTAGCCCAAACTGGCTTCAAATTGGAGATCCTTTTGCCTGAGTCTCCCGTGTACTAAGATTATACATGTACCACCATGCCTAGCTTGGAAAATATTTTTTTGAAAAAAAAATTTATTTTGTGTGTCTCTTTGAATGTGTGCGTTTTCTACTACCACTGAGCTATGTTCCCTCCTTCAAGGTTACAAAGCCTAATTAGCCCTGTCTTTTCTTCTAGCTGTTCTTTTTTGAAAATATGGTGTTAGGGGTTGATCCCGAGTCTTGAGCATGATAAAGCACCTAAATTGCAACTGTGCAATCTGAACAAACGTCTGAGCTGACTCCAAGCTGCATCCCAGGCCACAGCTCTCTGCAAAGCTGTCTCTGCAATCCCAGACAGGCTGCTTTTCTTATATTTCAGTCCTTCCTTCTGTTACAAGGTTTCACATAAGGTAAGCAGGTGTTAGACAGGCATCCAGGCAAGGATCTGGGCCAGAATGAAGGCTCTAGGCAGATGGTCCTGTCTTTGAGACCAATGCTCTCATGGAGGAAGCATTGACCAGAGCAAACAAAATAACCTAATTCTGCAGTAGCCTTCGGGCCTTTGAGGAGGGCCTGGGCTTGCTCCCTGCCACTGGCACCCTCCTTCCGTTCTCCATCACTGGGAGCCAGAAAGAGTCTGTAAAAGGTGACTTCTCTGGTCACTTTCAAGCTTGGCTGTCCTTGTACCACATCACCCTGTTAAGAGACACCATGATCAGGGGCTGACGACTTCACATAACTGTTCGCTCTGACGACCTCAGAGGCAAATCCTTTTGGGGCGCTCAGGCCTTCCTGTTGCCCGCTCCATTGCCCTGGCTGTGTTGTGGGGATGATGGTAATAATGGGGAGCGCATTAAGAGGCTCCGGGTTCAGGGATGGACAGTTCAGATCTCCATTCGTGTTAACTGCCCCTCGAGTGGGAGCCCCCAAAGTCCTGAGAGGACACCCCCGGGATACAGAATTTCACTCGGGTCTCTTCCCCAGGCTGTCAGCTGCCTGAGCCTGCAGGCGCTGGAGAGCGGAGCTTCAACCCGGCTCTGCAGGTGGGATGGGCGGGGCCACTGAGGGGGCGGGGCATCGCGTCGGACAGGAATGTGAGTCCGCGCCACGTGGCTCCGCCCCCAGCATCCCGAGGGGCGGCGCGCCCCGCTGCAGACGAGCGTCATGGCTGCTTGGAGACCGCCCCAGGTTGAGGAGCTGCTGGCCGAGGCCCGGCGGGCCTTCATGGAGGAGTTCGGAGCTGAGCCGGAGCTGGCAGTGTCGGCGCCGGGCCGCGTCAACCTCATCGGGGAGCACACGGACTACAACCAGGGCCTGGTGTTGCCCATGGTGAGGGGCTGCAATCGGAAGACTTGTGTGTAGGGGCCCGGCCTGCGGTAGGGAAGGGCTAGCTTAGGGGGCGCGGGGAGGCGAGTACTGTCCCGGTGGAAGGCGGAGTGACGGGTCTGGCATACGTGATAGACCCCGGGACGTGCAGTTGTCCACGTGTGAAGACAGGAAGCCGAGGCTGGGAGGGGTGTGTGTCTGTCTCCTCACTCAAGCCCGCCCTCTGGGGGCTGTTAGTCATCGCCCTCAACTTGGAAGTATGTATCTCTTAAAAATGTGAGGACCAAGGTAGCAATATAGGAGATTATTAGGCATGGTGGGGCATGCCTAATAATCCCAGTACCTGGGAAGCTGAGGCATGAGTTCAAGGCCACCCTGGTCTACAGAGTGAGATCCTATCTCAAAACAAGGAAAAAAGGAGGTTGTTTAGTCCCCTGCCTTTGCTTTGGCCTACAGCACAGACCTAGAACTATGCAAAACTAGACCTTTGTAAATGTAGCCTTCCTGGCCCAGCCCTTTGAATTTACAGAGGAAACAATAGACCCATAGAGCACTAATGACCAACTCAAAGTCACACCGCTGATTCTTGATCTATGACATGAGTGATTCCTTCCAACATTCAGCCTGGGTCTCTGCTCCCTATGTAGCTCCTGAGGTTATAGCACTACAGAGGCGGGCCCCAGGTGGGAAGCTTCTGGCCCTGTTTTGCCTAAGATAGCTATCTGTCCCCTTTGGCCCACGGCTGGGATCAGTTCTCTGGGCAGAGTCCAGATTTGTACTCTAGCTGCAGCCCAGCCCCCGCCCTGAAGACCCAGGAGGCTGGGCTCTAAGCCCTGAGGCCAGCTCTGTATTGAAGATCTTTGTTGAGCCTGCCACCATTCCTTTCAAGCTGATTCTATTCCCTTCAAGGCCTGTCTGTCCCAGACAACAGAATCTTGGGCTTTGAATCTGGCTGCTCTAATCACCTTGGGGAGACTCAGGCACTTTCTGGAACCTCAAAGGACATGAGTTTTCTATCTGCAATGGGATATCCCACCCGTCTGCAAAGCCTTCCCTCAGTATCCTCATGGTTTGTGGGCTGGGAGTGATGGCATACCTTTACTAGTCCCTGTCCTCTGGAGGTGGAGGCAGGCAGATCTGCACAGGTTTGAGGCCAGCTTGGTCTACAGAATCAGTTCCAGGACAGCCAGGGCTACACAGAGAAACCCTGTCTAGAAAAACAAACAGCCGGGCGGTGGTGGTACACGCCTTTATTCCCAGCACTTGGGAGGCAGAGACAGGTGGATCTCTGTGAGTTCGAGGCCAGCCTGGTCTTCAAAGTGAGTTCCAGGAGAGGCGCAAAGCTACACAGAGAAACCCTGTCTCGGAAAAAAACAAAACAAAACAAACAAACAAAACCAAAAATAATAACAATGAGAAAACACCATAAAAAGATATCAAACAAAAACCAAAAATGAGTTTTGTGGCTATGCTGTGGCCCTGTGGCACTGGATGGTCTAATCTGTCAGATGGTATAGATTACACACACACCCTCTCCTTCAGGCTCTGGAACTTGTGACCATCCTGGTTGGCAGCCCCCGGACAGATGGGCTTGTCTCTCTCCTCACCACCTCCAAGAATGCAGATGAGCCCCAGCGACTGCAGTTCCCACTGCCCACAGCCCAGAGGTCCTTGGAGCCTGGAATCCCACAATGGGCCAATTACGTCAAAGGAGTGATCCAACATTACCCAGGTATGAGACCCTGGCTGCTACTGGGAATGCCGAGCCGCCACCACCACCACAAAGCCCATTCATCCAGGGTGGAGGAGCATCCATTGTCATTCATCCAGGATGGAGCATTCCATTGCACAGATAAGGGATCTGAGGCCCTGGTAGCTCTGGAACTTGCTGTAGGTTTCCTTTATATGTTTAGAGGAGCCAGAATTCAGTTGTCAGCTTGCTGGTCTCTGGAACCCTAAATCAGGAAGACACGTAGGAAGATTACCCCAGCATACTCAGAAGGTAGCAGAGGAAGGGTGGGTGGGCTCCTTGAGGTCAGCAGGTTGGTGAGACACATGAGCTTCCTATGCCCGCACTCCCTGCATCCCATCTTACCAGCACCCTTCTCTCCCCTGCAGCCGCACCCCTCCCTGGCTTCAGTGCGGTGGTGGTCAGCTCAGTGCCCCTGGGGGGTGGGCTTTCCAGCTCAGCTTCTCTGGAAGTGGCCACATACACCTTCCTCCAGCAGCTCTGCCCAGGTATCACTTAGGCCCCACCTTCCTTCTCAGAGGCCTCTGTGGTCAGAGCCTCTTCCCTCTCTGGGCTTAGGGAGGGAGGGTGGGAGTCCCTTTGATTGTTGTTGGAGCCCTGCTGTTCCAAGGTGGCCACCCCCTATACCTTCCCCTGGACCCCAGCTTCCCCACCTCACCCTGTGCCGCAGACTCGGGGGCATTAGCTGCCCGGGCCCAGGTGTGTCAACGGGCTGAGCACAGCTTCGCAGGGGTGCCCTGTGGCATCATGGACCAGCTCATCGCACTGCTGGGGCAGAAAGGCCATGCGCTACTCATTGACTGCAGGTCAGGGGCTCCCCTCGTATCCCCCACCTGTAATCAGGAGCTCCTGAGTGGAGTGTGCCCACTGTTTGGTCTGGGAAGCAGACCCTTGGCTGTGACATCTCCCTCATTCCAACTTCATTCACCCCAGGTCCCTGGAAACAAGCCTGGTGCCGTTGTCTGACCCCAAGCTGGCTGTGCTTATCACTAACTCCAATGTCCGCCACTCCCTGGCCTCCAGCGAGTATCCGATTCGGCGGCGCCAATGTGAAGAAGTGGCCCAGGCTCTGGGCAAGGAGAGCCTTCGAGAGGTGCGGTTGGAGGAGCTTGAGGGTGAGAGCCAGCTTGCCATGTTCTAGAAACAGCCGGGCTCCCTGCTGGGATGTCCATATGGCCTTCTGTCCATTCCCTCATCCCCAGGTCCATTCATGTTCTGCTTGAAAAACATATCCCCCAAATCCTGCAAACCTAGGGTTCCAACTTTACCAGGGCTACTTGGAAAGAAATGATTGGCATTGATGGGAATAAAACCCAGGGCCTTGTATGTGCCAGGCAAGTGCTCTGCCAGTGAACCACATCCCTATCCTGCTTGAAATCTTAAGTCTGCCCTTTCAGGCCGGGCATGGTGGAGCACACCTTTACTCCCAGCATTTGGGCGGCAAAGACTAATGGATCTCTGAGTTCGAGTCCAGCCTGGTCTACATAGTGAGTTCAGGACAGCCAGGGCTACGTAGAGAAAAATCTCAAGACCTGCACTTTGTCCCATTCATCTCGAAAGTCCTAACAGTTAATGGGCCCAGAGTATTGAGCTCTCTCTATGCTGGCTCCCTGTGGGGAGTCCAGCATGTCATCTCCTGCAGTCTTCTGTGGATCTCAAGTGATGGATCGATGCAGTTGTCCCATTTTTCCGTGAGAAAGAGAGCTCTGAGATGAGGGGGGTCCTTGAGAACCAGGCCTGGGATGAAGCCCATTCTCTCAGTCCCCACCTTTACTGAGAAGGGTTCAGTAAGCAGTTGTCCACTAAATGGTTGGCCACTGCCCACCAGGTTTCTCTCCCACACCGAGGTAGTCTGAGGTGGGGCTGCTGAACTCTGTTCCTCCTCAGCGGGCAGGGAGCTGATGAGCAAGGAGGGCTTCCGGCGGGCCCGGCATGTGGTAGGTGAGATCCGACGTACAGCCCAGGCAGCCGCCGCTCTGAGCCGTGGAGACTACAGGGCCTTTGGACGTCTCATGGTGGAAAGTCACTACTCACTCAGGTGAGGCCTTGTGGATGCCCTGGGTTTTTTTTGCATAGGTGGGTCCCAGGTCTGTATCCCTCTCTCTCGTTCCTGTATCCTTTGCAGGGATGATTATGAAGTGAGTTGCCCTGAGCTGGACCAATTGGTTGAGGCTGCACTCTCTGTGCCTGGGGTCTACGGGAGTCGTATGACAGGGGGTGGCTTTGGTGGCTGCACAGTGACACTGCTGGAGGCCTCTGCTGCCTCCCTTGCCATGCATCACATCCAGGTGGGTGATTGCCAGAGCCTGGGAGGGCAGGAGAGGCGGGGGCCCGGGTCGCCCGTTTCTCAGCCCCACTTCTCCCTAGGAGCAGTACAGCGGCACAGCCTCCTTCTACCTCTCCCAAGCTGCCGACGGAGCCCAGGTGCTGAGCTTGTGAGGTGTTCCTGAGATGGATGGACACACAGGCGTAGGTGTATACTGCAGCTCTGCCTCTGGCATCCTCATTCTACGCCTGGGTGCTTAATAAACGTGTGCCTCTTACGGTGGTAGCCTCTGGAGCCACCTGCCTCTGGAGGTGGGCACATGCTCTGGGGTCAGAGGGTGGGCATTGTGAGAATCATTGTTCTTCTGCAGGTTGACACCCCTCTGGCCTATGAAAAATTGACAGGCCAGCTAAGCAGTAGCAAAATTTTTTATTAAGTGCAAAACAAAGGCTGGGTGGGTCCTTGTGCTACCTCCAGTTCTTTGGTTACAAGTGGGTTTGAACCCAGGGCAGGATGCAGTCAGGCCTTGTGGTACCTCTGCCTGCTTCCTGCTTCCCAGAGGGCACCTACCCCTGCTCTCTGGCTAGAGGTGCTGGCCCTGTGGTCAGTGTGCAGCATGCAGGTGGATGGAGCAGCAAAGGAAGAAGGAGCTAGGGAGAGAAGGCAAGGAGGGGCCCAGGTCCCTGGGGGCTTCAGGTCTGGAAGAACTGCTGGTCCACGTGAGTGTTGAGAGATCCACTGGCCATCAGTGTCCGGCTCACAAATTCTTGGGTCACATGCCGGGTGAGGGAACCCCCTGCTTCGAGGTGCTGGGACCCCAGGGTTAGTCCATCTGCGGGGAAGAAATCAGGAGGGCTATGTGTAGCTACCTGCCCCTCCCTGCACTGGCTCTGTGTTCCCAGGAGTCAGGCTCCCCTGCCCTTGTTGACTCACCCATGAGGAAGGGCTCTGTGGTCGTGCTGTGAGTGGTGGTAATGCTGCTATACTCGCCTTGCAGTGGGTTCTGGAAAAGTCCAGAGTGGCTGCCCAGCTGCGGGAAGGGGCCTAGAACAGACAGATCAGTCAGTCGGGTTAGTTCTATGTACGGCTAGGCCCGAGAGGGACCGGGGTGAGGATGGGGAGACACCCCACCTCCATCCTGGGACTCGATGGTGATGATGCCCTCACGCTCTGGCCCGAAGCCCTCAGTGGTCCTGGCCTGCACCTTGAACTTGTAAGGAACATTCTCACTGAGGCCAGGTACTGTCAGCCGGCTCTCAAGGTTGTCTCCATCCACCCGGAATGTGGTGGCTTGTCCTACACAGGGAAGATGCCTTCAGCTCCTGTGGTGCTTTTTCCATCCCTCCACAACCACCCTGCTTCCGGGACAGGTGGCACCTCCTCCTTGGGCCATCTCACAGGTCACCAGGTAGCCAAGGATATCCCCGTTGGGCCTCCGTGGCCGCTCCCAGCTCAGCTGCAGGGAGTCTGGACTTAGAGCAGTGAACACCAGCGGGCCCGGGGCACTGGGGGTGCTCAAAGTGAAGGTAGAGCCTGGCAGTAGTAGAGGGGGAGTATCAGTGGGGGGTGGAGGGGTGGAGGGGACCTAGATGGCAGAAGGGGCCGGCCAGCTTACCTGGCAGGGGGCAGAGAGGGCTTTGCGGGTGCACCTGTGACTCAATGGTGATGACACCCTCTCGCTCTCGGCCCCAGCCCTCCTGACTCTGGGCCCGCACTCTGAACACGTAGGAGTGGTTGGGCAGGAGGTCTTCTACCACCACCGAGGTTTGGCCAGGGTTAGGGATGTTGAGCCGATGCAACTCTCCTGGGAGGTGGAGCAGAGCAGGAAGCAGGCCACCTTAATCCTGCCCCTTCCTGATCCCTCCCTTCCCTTAGGCTGCCCTCCACACCTGACCTTTAACCAGGTCTGCCTGGGGTTGGGGTCCAGTGTACTGTGCTGGGTTGTTGACTGAGTGAGTGAGAGCTAGGGATGTTGTAGCTCAGTGGTAGAGCCTTTACTTAACATGTAAGAAGTTCTGGGTTTGAGCCCCTGCACTCAAAGAAGAAAAACCAAACATCCAAGCTGAGTGGAACCTGCTGTCCCACTCTGGTCAAACCCTGGACTCTGGTGAAGGGCCTCGTGTTAGCTTGAGTGTGTATGCCAAGGGGTATTCCATTTCCCCAGTTCTCACAAAGGCCGTTCAAGTTAGCAGAGGCCGTAGGTCTATGAAAGCTCATTAAGCAAAACCTAGTTTAGGAAATGAATAGTAGAGGCTCAGAGAGATGGGTGAAGCCCTAGAAGAAGGTGGTGGGGCGTGAAGGGGAGTGGAGGACAAGGAGACTGGCTGGGTGGGGCACTTGTGCTCAGTAGACTCGGTGGGTTCCTGGCCCAACTGAGATGAGACATGCCTGGAAGCTGCCCTCATGATGCCTTACCGCCATTTAGTAGTTGGTACTCCACACTGTAGCCCAGTAGCACTCGGTCACACTGTGGCTCCTGCCAGCTCACTTTCAAAGATGTGGGCCCCAGGGCGGAGAACACCAGCCGAGTGGGTGTGTCAGGCACACCCACAGCCCCACAGGAGTCTGGATATTGAAGGCCACGGTCAGTCCAAGACAGGGTTTGGGGTCTGAGATGAGTCACAGTCCAACCCTTGCTCACTTGGCTTGCCTCTCCAGCCAGGTAGGCTCACACTACTCTGTCCTGGCTGCCCGACACTTCCCATACGGTCTTGGGGGCCCCTTGAGTCTGCTAGACTCCCCAGCCTGCTCTGCAGCTGGCCCTGCTCCTTGCCCAGGTCTCGCTCTGTACCCCAGGAGAGCAGGTGCTGTGTTAGGCTTCGGCACTGATGAGGGCAGGGCAGTGGTTAGCTCCTGTGGGTGGATGGGTTATGAACGCAATGAAGCTAAGGCGGTGCGTGGGCCCAGGCTGTGATGGTGGCTGGGTGGCAGAGGGAGCATGACAGCCACAGATACATGGTGACCACCCTGTACTACCTGTACCCCAGGAGGGTGCTGCTGACTGCCCAGCCAGGATTATAGAGTCTGGTGAACCCCTGGATGCGGGGATACCCTTCATCTGAGCCCGGCTCCAGGACCCAAGGGTCCAAGACAGCGGAAGCCTGCTCCTCCTATCTTCCCAGATAGGAGGGAGGCCTAGAGCAGGACAAAACAGAAGTGAGAAGGGCCGTGTGTGTGTGTGTGTGTGTGTGTGTGTGTGTGTGTGTGTGTGTGTGTGTGTGCGCGCGCGCAGTGTAGGCACCAGGCCGACAGCTGTCCAGGAGATGGAATGTGGGAAGGTCTGTGGGTGGAGCAGGGGTCACTCACCCTGGGAGGAAATAGATGTGAAAGTAGAAGGGTCCCGGGGAAGTGCGCCTGAGCGAGAGTGCTCTGTGCGGGTCAGAGAGTGGTAGTCACGAGTGAGGGTGGAGGATGTACTCAGCACTCGGTGAGACAGGTGTGGGCTCAGATGTGTGCCGTAGGCAGCGTTGGCCGCAGTCATTCTGTGCAGGGAGCTGGCACTGCCTGGGTAGGCAAAGTCCATCCGGCCATTCACCAGGTGCTCTGCATGGGGGAGAGGTCAGTCAGCCAGGCCCACAGCCAGTGACAGACCGTGTCGGTAGGCCGTGGCCCTGGGGATGTCGAGGGCAGCCTTAAGGATTAGAGCCAATTTCTAACTACCAGAGGCAAACAAACTATACAAGTCTTCCAAGGTTGTCTTGCGCCATACTGTCCTCCACCCGAGCTCAGTTAGCCTCCGCCAGGAGCTTACTCCCCTGCAGTGACTCTGGCCCAAGTCTTGTCTTCCCGTTCCTGGAGGTCCCTGCATTATCCTCCCCTGGGGAAAGCCCAAACGCTTCCCGTGACGCCCTGGGCTTCCCGAGGCTTGTCTGCCTGCAGTTGTGCAGATCCTGGACAGGCAGGGCACTCTAGTGGGCAGCTTGACCCAAACCGGGGACCCCAAGCAACTCAAGTGAGCCCAAGACCCGCGCAGGCGCGCCGGGGAGGCGGTCACCTCCCGGGGGCCGGGGCGTTGCCCCGCGCATCCAGCCGCTGCCCTCCCCGTCCGCGCCCCCCGCAACGCTGCTGTCTTCGTCCGAGCGCCCGCTGCTGGCGGACAGACGCGGGATGAGCTCCGGGGGCAGCCGCCACGTGACGCGCCGCAGGTCCAGCTCCTCCCCGAGCAGGGGCTCGAACTTCCAGCCTTGGGAACAACGAAGGGCGGCGTTGGCACCGCCGGGACGCGGGGCGGCGCCGGGGAGGGTCAGGAGGAGGAGGCCTGCGGCACTTAGGCGGAGTCCAGGGTTGTGGGTGTCCCTTTGGGCGACAAAAAAATAACCCCTCGCCCTGCTCCAGCCTTTCCAGATAAACGGTGCAGTTTTGGCCTCTGCTCGGGCAAAAAACCGTGTTGAGAAATCCCTGTGCTGCTCCCAGAGTGAAGTTTCCCTGGTTACCTAACCGCTCTGAGCCTGTTTCCGCTCTGAACAAAGGGAAGTAATCACACCCACACCCACACACCACACACACCCACACACCACACACACACACACACACCACACACACACACACACACACACACACACACACACACACACACGTCTGTCTGCCGGGAGGAATAGCTGTAGGGGCTCTGGGGTGCAAGCAAGAGTTCCTGAGTGTTAGAACAGGAAATAGCTGCAGATTCGAAGGCAGCCGGGTCTACAAGTAGCAATTTCAAGGTCAGCCAGGTTGTTAATCTAGCAAGACCCTGCCTCAAATCCTTCCCAACCCTAGTGGGGGGGGGGGGGAAAGGAAGCAATTTAGCATGCCTAACTCCACCCAGCGGTGGCAGTGTGGGCCTTCCCTGGCCTTAGGCTCAGAAAGGAACTTCTTCCTAGTAGCATTGTGTGTGATCGGTATCTCCTTTCACAGATTAGAAAGCCAATTAGTTCTGAGACCAATAAGTGATTCATCTAAGATTCTCCCTCGGAGCCAGAGTGAACCCCCCACAGCAGGAGTCCCAGCTAAGGGCTCTCTCTCCCGCAGGTCTGCCGCTGACAGGTGGTTTGAGTATCCTACTAGGGTCCCTAGCGCAGCAGGGGAACCTTCAGGTTGTAAAGCTGTTGTCCTGTGTGCATGAACCTGTGTATACAGGCATCAACCTGGGAACATCTGTCGCTGAAGTAGACTCCACCTTCTCTCTCACACAGGCACACACATGTTGACATGTAGCCCACAGCACCTCTGTCTCTTTGTGCACTCAATGTAACACCATGGGCTCTGGATATCTGTCTAAGGCTGAGAGGAGGAGTCTTGGTCTCCATGTCTAGAGGTCACTGGCTTCTTGGATCACTCTGGATACCAGGGACAACCCCACCACCCCACCAAGGACCCGCACCTTCCTTTGGTGGATCCCACTCACCAGCATCATCAGAAACACTGGGCCTCTGGCTGCTGGCTGGGGAGCGCAGAACGTCGTCACTGTACATGAGGAATTCTTCATAGTCTTCTCCACCCTGGGCGTCCACAATGGGGATGTCTGGGATGATGGGAACTGCCGGACAGAAGGAAGTAAGCCAGGGCCCTAGCCATGGCCTCTCTTCCCCCAAGTCCACCCTTGCCTCTCACTCACTGGACATGGGCCGCTTGGGCTGTGTGGCCAGGTTGATGATAGCCTCTCTCTCAGGTCCCCATCCTGCCCCATTTCGCGCCTTCACTGTGTATCGATATGGCTGGGATTCTCGCAGATTCTCAATGAGCAGCATCCGATTCTTGGGGTTGTCCACCAGCACTTTCTTCATGGGTCCAATGGGTCCTGGGGGCAGGGACAGTACTTCAGAGGGGCCACCTAGGTTCAGCCTGGTTGCAAGTCCATCACTGCCCCTGGAGATGCCAGGGAGCATGCAGCTGCTGGACTCTTGCCACCTGCTGAGTCCTTAAAACCTGGTGTGAATGGTGTAAGGAAAAAGGGTCACCAGCTTTTCCAGAACGACTCCTTGCTGAGTGGCAGAGCCAGCATTAGATGCAAGGTGACCACCTCTACTGGTTACTAAATGCACATGCATGCAAGGCACCACCACCCAAGGCTCGCCAGCAGGCAAGAGTGTTCTCAGGATCACATCTTCCACCCTGTGCTCATGGCTGAGGGTCTAGCTTCCAATGCCATGCTGAGAAGGCTCAAGACTGGCAGTGTCACATCTGTCATTGCAGAAGCCAGGCAACCGTCCCTTCATGCTTTGAGAGAGCAGAAGGCCAGAGTCCCAGATATCCTCAGTGAGCTCTAACTGAGTTCCAGGCACAGGCCACTATGGCAGGATGGGGCCCCACTGGGTTGCAGGATTCCAGAAACTGGAGAAAGCACAAAAAGAAGGTAATACCCCAGTTTCTCAAGGTAGTTTGGAAAGTGATATCGCAAGGTCTGGTGAGCACCCTCAGCAGACAAGTGTTCAAGAGGTGGCTGGTACAGGGGCTGGCAAAGTGGTTCAGTGGATTAGTGCACTCCTAACAGCCTGATGACAGCAGAGACTGTCCAGCATTGCCCCCTTTCCAGAACTGGCTGTCAGATAATGTAATATACTGAATGCAATTTGGGGTGGTGATAAGGGAAATACTGGGGATTGAACTTAGGTCCTTATGTATGTGAGGTGAACATTCTACCCTGAGCTACAGTCCCCAGTCAGTCCTGGAATGAACTAGTCTGAAAACAGAAATGTATTTGAAATTCAGGGCATCCTGGGTCTCTGTGTTGCTTTGTTTTTCTTCGTAGTTTCTTTGTTCATCATGTGGGGCTTTTGCTGTTTAGTTGTTTTTGGTTTTTTGTTTTTTTCTTTCAAGACAGGGTCTCTCTGTATAGCTTTGGAGCCTATCCTGGAACTTGCTCTATAAACCAGGCTGGCCTCGAACTCACAGAGGTCCGCCTGCCTCTGCCTCCCAAGTGCTGCGATTAAAGGCGAGCAACACTACTGCATGCCGCTGTTTAGTTTTTGAGACAGGGTCTTATGTATGCCAGGGTGGCCTTAAAGTTGCTATGTAGCCAATGATGGCTCTTAACTTCTGATCCCTCTGCCTTCAACCTCCTAAGTGCTGGGACCATAGGCATGCACTTCCATATCCAGTCTGTTGTGCTGGGGGTTGAAACCAGGGCCTCTCACATGCTAGGCAAACATTCTACTAACTGAGCCACATTCTCAGACCTGTTTTCATTCTTTTTCTGAGAAGGGGTCTTGCTACCTTACCCAGGCTGCTCTCAAACTCTTGGGCTCAAGTGGTAATCCTTTCTCACAAGCTAAATTTGGCAACTATTCTGGCCCTAAGAAAACATGTGCAAAAATGAGTGACCTTGGTTCCTTGTCAAGGAAGGTAACCCTTGGGCCAGTGAGTCTAGTGAACAAGCATAATCTCAGTACCCTTGGAATGCAAACCAGCACAAACCTGACCAAAACAAAAAACGTACAATGCCTCAGGCTTGCTGCTTGACTGGGACAAAGGGGCCTAGAGCACCCAGAGACAGGAACTATCCAGACCCCACTCCTCCCTCGGCTCTGTGCCCCTTCTTCCCCAGGGCACTGGTCCTTACGGTTGTCCTCGTTGACCAGTCCATAGCAGACCTCGTAGGCTGTGATCTCGCCATTGGTCTCAGCTGGCTCAGCCCAGCTCAACTGGGTCACCGTCGAAGAGACAACATTGAAGGCCAGTCGTCCTGGCTCACTGGGCACTGGGAGGGAGCAAGAAGAGCCTTGTTAGTGGGTCAGTGGCAGGGCTGAGCTCTGGGGCGAGGGGGAGGGAGGGAGGGCAGGGAACATCAACAGCAGGGTGGCTGGGCGGACAGAGAGACATCACTGTGACTCACCTTCCTGATGGGTGCGGCAGGACACGTGGGAGCTGTAGGGCCCCTCACCCTGGGCCCCGTAGGCACACACCTTCATTTCATAGTCACAATAGGGGTACAGGTTGGTGAGCTCCACTGAGGGCACCTTGCTGTCCAGCAGGTGGGCTTCAGACTCAGAGTCGCCCTGGATCCAGTACTTCACCTGTGGGCGGGTGTTCAGTGGGAAGCAGCAAGCGCTGGGATCCCCTTTGTATATGAGACACTGGTGCCTCCCAGCAAGGCTAGGAGCAGAACAGGGGGTCTCCCAGGCAGGGGAAAGACCCCATTCCAGCAAGGGGAGAAAGCCTGAAGCTTAAGAACTCAGGAATGGGTCTTCCTGCTTGAAGAGTCACAGAGGGGGAATCCACAGGCACCAAGTGTGCCCTACGCCTCCCTCCGGGGCAGTCTGCTCACCAGCGGAAGGTGAATGACAGACCTCCCCAGTGCCCCTCACCTTACCCTGTATCCCATTGGCTTGCCAGGAGGGGGCAGCCAGTTGAAATGGATCTTCCTGGACCCGGCAGCCTTGGCATTGGGGTTCTGCGGGGCACCCAGGTCCCCGCGGGGTGGTGGTGGTGACGAGAATTCCTGATTTATGAGGCTCCTGTCCATTTCATCTAGGTAAAGGGGTGTGGAGGGTGGGCGGCTGGCTCAGTATACCAACAGGGGGCGCCAGAGATTTTGTTAACCATCCCAGGCCCCCCAATTTAAAAGTTCAATTAAGATCTGCTCATCTTCCTCCTGGAGCGCTGGTGCTACAGGTGGTAACTGGCTGTGGAGGACTCTCTAAGTATTGATAAGAAAGGATTTGGCTGCCTTCTTTTTCTCTTGGCCGACCAGGGCATGTTCCACAGAGAAATCTGCTCCCTTCTCCCATCACTACCCGCCTCTGCTGAGTAATTGACAGTGGTCGCTAAAAGCCTGAACGAACTTGCTCTCTCCCAGGGATGTGTGCAAAAGTCTGGGGGCAGTGCTTGGGGCCTGGTGGCCACATGACCTCAACCTGTGGTTGTCATGAGGGCAGCCAGATCAGGCATGGGATGTACAGATAAGTGAGAACGCCAGACCAGAGTTTTCTTTCTCTAAGAATGAGCACGAGGGGCAGGTGCCTGGAGAGATGGGTCAGAGGTCAAGAACAGACACTGCTCTTGTACTTTGGTTCTTAGCACTCATGGTAAGCGGCTGACAATTGCCTGAACCCCAGCTCTAGGGCACTGAAACTCTCTTCTGAACGCAGTGGGTACCAGCACTCAGGTGCACATGCCCACACACAGGCACACAAATATACACATAATTTTAAAATAGTAAAATTGCATTTAAAGAAAGAATAAGTAAGGGGCTGGCAAGAAAGGAATTCACTGTCACATCTGACAACCTGAGCTTGAGCCTTGAGTCCCATACACCAAAGTGTACACACACACACACACACACACACACACACACACACACACACACGTTAAAAGATTAAATATGTCTCAATTAAATAAAAAACGAAACAGCCGGGCATGGTGGCTCTTCTGTAATCTACTTAGAGGCAGAAGTAGGTGGATCTCTAGGAGCTCAAGACCAGCCTAGTCTACATAGTGAGTTCCAGATCAGCCAAGGCTACATAGTGAGATGCTGTCTCAAAACAAAACAAAAACAAAACAAAGGAAAACAAGACTACATAGATTCCAAATATTGCAGGGTGACAGTTGTGTGTGTGTGATCCTGGTGCTGGTGATGTGCTATTCATATTAGACCAAGTGCCCTGGGTGCATGTTTGATGAGTCTGGAGTCCTGTGAAGAAGTCCCCTCAGCTCAGCTCGCTCTCCCCTGCTCATGCTCACTCCAGGCTATGCTCACCTTGCTCCCCGATGATGACGGTGGCTGAGTTGGGCTGGCCCAGGCGGGCTCCGAACTTAGGGTTGCTGAGTTGGACGTGGAAGCGGCGGACCTGTCGGCCACGCAGGAGGGAATCTACTTCCTGCAGCTCCAGGAGCTTCACCTGCAACTCCTTCCAGGTTTCTCCCGCATGGAAGAGCAGCTCACCCTCCACAGGGACATAGTCCTGCAACGAGAAGAGACGGGTCAGACCAGGGTTGGCGTGTGAATCAAGCTGTTGCATAGGAAGTCTCTCACACAGGCAGAAGGTTAACCCAGGGCGGCTGGGATTGTGGGCACACCCAGGAGGGAAAGAATTGTCCCCTGCAGTGTGGCTCTGAAATCTGGGATTCTGTTGAGCCCCAGACCCTTCTTGGTGGGTTAGAGTGCTTCCATCTACCCTAGCTTTCCTAGTTTTAAGTGTGTGTGTTTACAGTATGTGTGTATGTGCTGTTTGTGTATGGGAGTGATGATAAAGGCCAGAAGAAAGGTCAAATTTGCATCTTTCAAGCTGGATTTACAGGCCACCCCATGTCAAATTCAAGTCCTCTGAAAGAGCAGCCAGTGCTCTTAACCACTGAGCCATCTCTCAGCCCCCAGATTTGTGGGTAAGTAAGTGGGTGTGTTTACCCAACTGCATGGAACGAAAAAGACCTTCTCACAAAAAAAACACTAGGTGGCGCTTCAAATTAACAATTGAATTTCATGCATGGCTATTGTCTGACCTAACTTAACCTAACCCAGAACTGAAAAGGAGGTTTGCAGATGGAGGAATAGGGAGAGATGGGCCTGGTGGCCTGTGCCTGTTATTACAAGCACTTGGGAGGCTGAGGCAAGGGATCTGCTGGTGTGAGCCATCCGGGGCTAGTGGCAAGACATTGTCTCACAAAAAAAAAAAAAAAAAAAAAAATCACCCAAAAACAACAAAGCAGAGAGTAAAGAAAATGGGGATGTGCCCCTATCGTCTGGGCCCCATGAACACAGGTTACCCTGGGTTGGCCAAATAGGCCTGTAGGTCTCATGTAGCTCAGACTGACCTGGAACTCAGTATGTAGCCAAGGATAACCTTATGCTCCTGATCATTCTGCCTCTACCTTCTGAGAGCTGAGATGGTGGGCATGTGCCACCATGACCTTTGTATATGGTGTTGGAGAGAACTCAGGGCTTCATGCATTCTGGGTAAACACTCTGCCAACTGAGCTACATTCCCAGCCCTATTTGTAACTAAAGAATTCTTATTATTTTTTTTATTGAGGATTTGATTTATAGCCTTGTACATACTAATCAGGTGCTATACTCGCTGTGCTCCACAGGTTGGCCTCCTGCCTTGGTTTTCTGATGGCTGGGGTTACCTGCTTGTGCCCCCAATGTCCAGCATTTTTTTTTAAAAATTACATTTATGCTAGGGGTGGTGCCATATGCCTTCAGGAGGCAGGGGCAGAAGGATCTGTGAGTTCAAGGCCAGCCTGGTCTACAAATAGAGAGTTCCAGGACAGCCAGCGTTACATAGAGAGAGATCCTGTCTCAAAAAGCCACAATAAATGAATAAATATTTCATTTATGTATTTCTGTGTGAGAGAGTGAGTGACTGGTACACATGTGGTTGTGGGAGTTGGGTCTCTCTCCCATGTGGGTCTCTGGGATTGAACTCAGGCCATCGGGCTTGGTGGCAAGTACTACACTGAGCAATCTCATGGGTCCCTGTCTTTTTTTTAACTTTTTTTTTTCAGCTGAGGATCAAACCCAGGGCCTTGTGCTTGTTAGGCAAGCGCTCTACCACTGAGCTAAATCCCCAACCCCATATTTTTTAATTTGTATGTATTCATGTAGGTCTGTGTGGGGTTATGTGCCTGTGAGTGAAGGTGGCTTTAAAAGCCAGAGGATCCCTGGAGCTGGAGTTATGGGCTATTGTAAGTCGTCTGAAGAGGCTCTGCAAGACCACTGAACATCCTTAATTGTTGAGCAATCTCTGCAGGCCTTGTTTTGTGTATTGGAGCCAGGGCTAGTATGTATGTATGCAGCCTGCGTTAGTCTGGAACTTGTAATCTTCTCTCCCTGGCCTCCCAACCACTGGGATTACAGGCCTGTGCCGCCATGCCCACATAAATGAACAAAAACAAAGAAAGCCTGTATGTCTGCCCAGCACTACTTGGCTTTAAGCCTTCTCAGTACTGGCTCAGGAACGAAAGGGACAGCAGCCAGGCCACAGCCCTTCCAGACCCTGGGGAAAACCAGCAGCTACAGAACTGGGGGGCTGGCTCAAAGACACAAGGATTATAATTCCATTTCAAGAAGCCCAGAGTGTGGTAGCACACACCTCTAATTCTAGCACTCAGGAGGCAGAGGCAGGTGGATCTCTGTGAGTTTGAGGCCAGCCTGGTCTACAAAGTGAGTTCCAGGACAGCCAGAGCTTTTACACCGAGAAACCATGCTCAGAAAACAAAAAGTAAATAAAATAAAAATCAATAAAATCTCAAAGTCAGATTGGACAGACAGTTGGCTATCCTGGATCATCGAAGAGTAAACAAGGGTGGTTTTGGTAGGTACCTGGCCCATCCATGAGGAAATGATTCTCTTGCCTTGAGTTCTTGGCAGTGATGGTACCCTACCCAGAGTGTTCTTGGTGAGTCACTCCTGGTGGCAGGGCTACCTTTGTCTAGGGATTCTGCCAGCATCCAAGGATTGAGGTAGCAACCATGGAAACCATTGGATATCCCTTGAGTCCCTGAGATGTCCCCTCACCCTCTTGACTGAGCCTTACCCGGTGGCCATGTGCTGTATTATCCTGTGTGCTGTAGGAGACCTGGGACTTGCCATTATCCAGGATGTGCCGGATGACAGGGATGCGGACTACCTGCTCTCCACGGCTCACGGAATACTCAGGCTGCTCAAAGGACACTACCCCGCTGGCTGCAAAGAACCCCAGTGCTGGTCAGGAGGTCCTGGTCTCAGTTCCCTCTTAATACCTTCCCTCCCTCCTACCCAGCCCAGACTCCAGAGAAATGGGATGGAAACTTCGTCAGAGGTTAAGGGGTTGAAATAAAGTCCAAGAGGCAGCCTGGAACGTTAGGTAGGGATAGGGCACAAGACAGAGCCCGAAGAGTCAGGGCTGAGCATCCTGGTAGAGGGAGGGGGGAGTCTCGGAACCCCTGGGAGCCAGGAGGACAGGTCATCAGCATTTCAGGCACCCATAGTGCCAAGGGCCATAGAGCCAAACCTTATCCAAGAGTTCCTCTGCATAGGGAATGGAGAGTTGGATGTAGGCGGAAAGTTATGATAAATCTGATGGACAGTCTCATCTGGACTAAGGATGTAGCTCAGCGGTAGAACATTTTCCTGGCATGTTGGGTTCCATCCCCAACACCACGAAGAAGAGGAGAGAGGGAGCAGCGAGTCTCACTTCGCTCATGTACCAGGTGCTATGCAGGAGGCACAGCTATGGCTTCCTTACAGAGGCTGTGCCCACCTTACAGATGGAGACCCAAGGTTCTCAGAGAGTACATGACTGGCCCAGACCCCATGGCCCATCCCACTTCTGCTTGGATATCAGGAGGATCAAGGAACCCAGACCTGGCTTCCTGCCTTCCTGGCCCCCGCCCCTGACCAACCTTGCTCCTTGATGATGGTGATGTTTACCAGGCGGCGACCGAGGGTGGCGGTACCCACAGGAACATCAATAGCTTCCACCAGCAGCTGCTTCTCATCATCATCCTCAGGCCGGATGAAGAGGGGCACTCGCACATCCACCAGCTCTACACCCTCCTGGAACTCCACCATGCCCCGGGCGTCTAGGGTGCGAGTCAGAATCAGACATGGGTCTCAGGGCCACAAGGGTGGGAGGAGAAGTGGGGCATCGTGAGGAGTCTGTCTCCCTACCCTGCTCTGCGGTGAGGGTGTAGTATCCAGGGGCCACCTTGAGTTCATGGAAGGACCCCTGCTCCACTTGCTTCTCTGTCAGCTTCAGGAGGGTCTGCTTGGCCGATCGGGGCGCCAACAGCACCGTGTCCACAATGGTGTGATCTTGCCTGGGTTGAGGGAGTGTCCAAGGGGAGAAGCGGGGACAAGATGGGAGACAGCAGAAGGTCTTTAGTGCTAGGCAGTGCCAGAAGCCCGCGCTGGCTCCACCTCCTCCACTGTGCTGCAGCCAGATCACCGCTACTCCTGTCCTCACCTGAGGAAGGGCTTCCCCACCCACCCCACCAAGCAGGGCTGGCGAGACAAGGGCTGGGTGTGGGACAGCAAAGAGGCTCTGGCTAGGCAGCCTGGGTTCAAATTATGGGCCTGGCCCTTGACAGCTGGGTAACCTCAGACCAGGGACATAACCTCTGTGAGTCTCAATTTTCTCATTGGAAAATGGGATTAGCAAGGGTGATTGATCTCTTGCAGGGTGACTGAGAGGATTGGCTAAGATGGCCAGGCACAAGGAGTCCACTGTGAGTACCCAGAGGTGCTGGCCCGAGCCTGGCCACACACAGCTCATCCCAGTTCTGACTGGTGTAGGGTCCCTTCTCACACATCTTCCCCAGTAGGGGAAGCCACAGGACCTGCTGGTCTGCCTGTTTGGTAGCATGCCTTCTCCTGAGGCTCAGCAGGAGGATCTCTGGCCCAGGAGAGGAGGAGCAGGGCCATGAGCCAGTGGGGCAGGGGCTGATCTATATATTGTTTGTTTTAGTTGAGGGTCTGATTCATGGTAAATGGGTCTCATAAATAGTTGTTGGATGAATGGTCCAGGAGAGAAAGGAGTTAAGGGTCTAGCCCATAATAGACTTGAGGCCTTCCCTTCCTGTGGCATGATCAGAGAGGGGAGCAGGAGTGGTGAGTAGGAGGCTGGAGCTCAGGACAGAGGGGAAGGAGGTGGGGAGTTCCACGTGGGTATCTTCAACTCACTTTTTCCCGGCATTGGGCTGCTGTCTGTGGGGACAATGAAGGGGTCATGAGCCACACGGCTTTTGGAGCGGGCATGACCCACTTGGGAGCTTGAATAAACAGCTTCCATCAAAACATGGGAATCCTGGCTGCCTGATGGTAGGGCTCAGTGCAGACAGGCACCCCCCTGACCTGGGGCTCCCCAGGACTCACCGGAACTTTGTCTGCTGGAGTTTGTGTGCACCGCTCACCTGTCTGTACACTTCATTCAGCTGTCAGGCAAGGGAAGACAGTTGAGAATGGTCCTGAGGACCCCTCAAGGCTGGCTGTCATATGCCTGAGGGATGAATCCTGAAACCCAGGCTCTGCTACCACCCAGGATGACCCCATGCAAGGCACATGTCCAAAGAGTCCCTCTCCTTCCTGCCTAGAAAAGTCTAGGTTCTGAAGTTGCAGTCCTCGGCTCTCCCACAGGCTGCCATTGCACCCACATGTGGGTCCCACTCAGCTCTTTCTGGTCCTCACATTTTCCTCCACCTCCTGGCGCAGCTGGTCACATTCTCGAGTGCCGGGCTTCATGAGGTTCTCAGTGCAGAGGCGGGCAAGGCGTAGAGACAGCCCGTAGGGCACTGAGCGGGAGGTATAAACATCATTAGCCCCCTGTACAGAAGGCAGTGCAGAGTATGACCTCCATTGACTGGGCTAAGACTGAGGAAGGACAACTGGCTGGCTGTTTTCAGTGTGCCAGGTACACACAGGCCTGAGATTTTTGGTGCCATCAGGCTGGGACAGAAAAGGACTAAGTCCTGGGCCTGCACCCAACACGCAAGGAAAACAGGAAGGGTGTGATCCTGGGTCAGGGTCAGAGATGCCAAGGGCACTTCCCAGAGGGGCAGCCCCCAGCCCTGGCCCTCACCAAGCTCTGTGGGGCTGGTGCTGGCGGCATGGGTGGCAAAGCCAGGTCGCTGCACATTATTGGTGATCTTCCAGCGGACTGTGTCTCGTCCCTTAAGGTTCCCACTGCGGAGCATGGGTGTGTCCAGGTGGTCGGAGGCCATCAGGTTCTCCCGAAGCATATAGTGATCTTCCTTGAAGCCCACCATATGACCTGTGGGAAAGACCCTCAGCACCAGCCCCTCCCTAGGCCACACCCATCAGGAGGAACCCAGGGCCTCCCACTTTCTCTGCTCCTGGCCCCACCCACACTTCTCCTCCAGCCTGAAGGAGAGGCAGTCCGATACCCACTGCTCACAGGTGTGCCTGGATCATACCTCGGTTGCAGCAAGGGAGAAGTCCCAGGCAGGCCTAGGAGGTAAGAGTTCGAGGTGGGGTTAGGATGGTTGTCCCAGGCTAGACAGGCATCCCCAGGTACCTCTACTTCTAGCCCTTTTGCTGAAAGTGCACATGCTGGTGTGTGTGTGTGTGTGCGCGCGCGCGCGTGTGTGTATATGTATGTGTCTGTGTGTGTATAGGTATGTATAGGAGTGTATGTGTGTACATATGTGTGTATATGTATGTGTCTGTGTGTGTACATATGTGTGTGTATAAGTATGTATAGGTGTGGGTGTGTACATATGTGTGTATATGTGTGTGTATAAGTATGTATAGGTGTGTGTGTGTACATATGTGTGTATATGAGTGTGTGTATAAGTATGTATAGGTGTGTGTGCATGCAGGAGTTTGAGGAGGATACCAGGTATCCTGCTCTACCACTTTCCACATCATTCCTTTGACACAGGGTCCCTCGCTGAGCCCAGAGTGAGGCTTAGGACGCAGGGTCCCTCACTGAGCCCAGACCGAGGCTTAGGACGCAGGGTCCCTCACTGAGCCCAGACCAAGGCTTAGGACGCAGGGTCCCTCACTGAGCCCAGACCGAGGCTCACCTTGCAGCAGGCACAGTATTTCCAGCAGAGCAGCAGCAGCAGCGCCAGAAGCAACAGGAGGAAGATGAGCAGGGGGATGAGCCACCAGAAGGAGCCGGGAGGGCAGTCTGCAGGGTGAGAGGAGAAGGGAGGCAGTGCCCATGCCTGCCTGGGCTGCCAGGTGCCACAGGCTGTGCCCATCTGCCAGCTCACCTTTCTTCCTGTGTACCAGCACGGTGCTGTTGGGCCCGGGGCTGCCGTCGCCCTCCACGGTGTAGCTGTAAGTGCAGTCATCATCCTCGTCCCGGAAGGAACAGTGCTCCACCACCTCTTCCGCTGGACCCACAGATCATTCGCATGTCACCCTGACCCCAGCCCTCCACCCGGGGCACCCCAGGGACCGGTGAAGTATTGCCTCCTCTGTGGTCTACCATGGGGTCTGGGGAAGTCACCAGGATGAAGGGGGCTGCCCTGCCCAGGACTGGCACCAGTGCTAGCCTAGCCTTAAGTTCATCCCCCCCCCCACTTCCTTGAATCGCACACCAACCGTGAGTCCGACTACTTGTCCCACCTGGGCCTCCAACTCTGCTGTGGGTGGGCATTCACCACCACTCGTCTGGCACCTCACTCCCCGCTCCCCAGACTCACGGGTCCCTGCTCAGCTGTGTGCCTATCACCAGCGTTCAGTGCCTCTTGCCCCAGCTCTGTACCTCGAGGAGGCCCAGAATCCCCCATCTAGCTCCTGAAGCATCTCCCAGCTCTGCTCACAACCCAGTCTAGACCGGGTGATGTCCACTCAGAGCTCAAACCCTTCCCCAGAAGAGTAGCCCCTCTTCCTGCCAGGTTCTCCATGCCCAGACTGTCAGCACTACATCTCTCCTCCCCCTCCCCTCCTCCCCCTTCCCTCCTCCCCCTTCCCTCCTCCTTCCCCTTTCCTCCTCCCCCTTTCCTCCCTGCCTCTCTTTCTCTCTTTCATTTGGAGATAGAATCTCAGATGTTGCCCTGGCTATCCTGGAACTCACTCTGTGGACAGAGATCTACCTGCCTCTGACTCCCAAGTACTGGTATTAAAGATGTATGATACCATGATACCATGCTGATGTCCCCCTTCTCTCTCTCTCTCTCTCATCTTTCTTTTTCTTTTTTCTTCCTTCCTTCCTTTCTTTTTCTTTTGTTTATTTGTTTGTTTTGTTTGGTTTTTTGAGACTGGGTTTCTCTGTGTATCTCTGGCTCTCCTGGAACTCACTCTGTAGACCAGGCCGTTCTCAAATTCACAGAGATCTGCCTGCCTCTGCTGGGATGAAAGACGTGTGCCACCACCTCCCGGAGCCCCTACCTTTCTTAAGCTCGTCGACCATCTTGACTTTGAAGCTGCACTCCTCACATGTACGCCCTTTCTTCTCTCCAGTGCCCCAGGCCTGGCACTGTACACAAGAGCGCAGGTCCTCACAGAGGCCCAGGCGGATCTGGGTGGGGGGAGGAGGAACAGACAGATACCATGCTGATTGGACGCCACTTCTCTTGCCTAGTGCCTGCCCTCCACCAGCTTCTCCTTCCCAGCCTCTGCTGGGCCTGGGGCTCTCACACCCACATCCCGGCGGCGGGCACGACCCTTGTCTCACCGCGGAGTAGTTGATCTCACAGGTGGTGTCTGTGTAGAGTGACTGCTGGTTGCAGTGGCAGCGGCCGCACTCACAGAAGCCTCGGCCATTGCAGATGCCCTGGGGGCAGGAGGAGGCAGCAGTGAGCCCCAGAGCTCCATCCTTGCCCGCTCCGCTTTCCCTTCTCCCTCGGAGAGTCTGAGTGGCATCGACCACTGTCCTCTACTGCCCACACTGCCTGCCCCATGCCCAAGCCTACCCCATTGCTATCGATGCAGGTGGCATTGCTGAGGGGACAGTCACAGCTGCGGCCTGTCCAACCAGGCTCACACACACACTGTCCCATGGAGCAGCGTCCTCGATCTGGAAAGAGGGGAAGGAAGGGAGGGTAGACCCACATTGTTAGATGCAAATTCAAGACGGCCACACACGAGGGTGGGCCTCTGGGAGCCTTGAGGTAGAAGCTGTCCCTCAAATGTTCTGGAATCTTCTCCCCTCTGTCCCACCTTCTACTGAGGGCAGAGTAACCATCCCCAAATACAGATCCATTCCTGTGATTCACCTGTTCAAGCATCTCTAATGGGATATGGGCCAGAAAAAGGGTGGAAATACGAATAAATAAAAAATCAAACTGTTGGGTCTGGGGAGATGGCTCAGAGGGCCAAGGTGCTCACTGCACACGTGGGTTGGTCTGAGTTCAAGCACTAGAACCCACACCGTGGCCGTGGCAGAGAAGGACAGCTCACACACCTGCCCTGGAGCTTCCACCCCCAATCCGTAAATAACTATCCCACTAAAGCCATGAAAACTGCCAGGAGGCATCTCGGAGAATCTACCAGTGAATGGTAGGTTTCATGAGCATGTGTCACAAGGTAAACCCACAAGCGAAAAGTGATGTGATGCCCCAGCCACTCCTCGCTGGCTCTGCCCCCGGGTTCCCAAGCCACTTATAGGCTGCCCCGCCGCGTCCCCAGGCCTCATCCTTCCCCCTCACTCACACTTCCACCTCTACTAAACATCTGCCCTTCTCCAGACACACCGGCTTAAACTTTCATTTCCCCACCACACTCTGGGAAGGACAGCGGAGGAGAAGAAACGCTACACAAAACCAGATGGAGGAAGGAGGGGTGGCAAGGTAGCTCAGTGGGCAAGGATGATTGCTGACAGGCCTGACGGTGTGAGTTCAGTCTGGAATAACATGGTGGAAAGAGAATTGACTCCTACGAATTGTCCTCTGACCTCCATCCATAGACTGTGAGACACACACACACACACACACACACACACACAAAGGGTAATAGAAAAATTAAAAAGACAAGGATAGGGGCTGGAGAGATGGCTCAGTGGTTAAGAGCACTGATTGGTTTTCCAGAGGATTGGCCTTCCAGAGGACCCGGGTTCAATTCCCAGCACCCAAATGGCAGCTTACAACTTTCTGTAACTCCAGTGAAGGCTAAAACACCAATGCACATGAAATAAAAAAAAAAAAAAAAAAAAAAGACAAGGATAGAGAGTATAACCTCCAGTGACTAGTGGGACATTCATAAACATTAATAGCTGATTTTCATTCATTCTTCTCTAACTCCCAACTTCCACATGCCTCCTTGCCTGAGCTGTGCCACCTCTAAGTACAGGCCTATAATCTCAGTGCTCACCAGACAATGTGACTATACACCCACAGTGCTAGGCCCTGTGGAGAAATGGAGGAGACATAATTTTGTGGCTGCCACTAGAAATTATGCCTCTTTGGAGAGGAGATTGTTCCCATGTTCCTGTCAACCTTTGGGGTTTGAACCAGATAGTCCCCACCTTGAGTGGAGATCTGAGTTTCCAGAGAGTAGGAGTCTTTGTGGCTGTCAGGGACCTTGGTCATGGACATTACAGATGAGGGGAGGGAGGTCCAGACCGTGGCTGAACCTGAGCTTGGGGGAGGGTCTGCCTCTACCAAGCACCCTCCCTGCCCTCAGCGTTGGTCAAGTCTGCCGAGCTAGCTCACCGTTGCACAGGAACCCAGAGGTGCGGGGACACTGGAAGTTGTCGTACTCGCAGAAGTGACCCTCATAGCGGCCTTCGCCGTAGCACACACAGCGTCCGCACTGGCACTCGCCGCGGCCGGAGCAGGGTTTGTCCTCCCCCTCTCGAAGGCAGGGCTGAGTATCGCTCAGAGAGCCGGTGGAGCAGTTACAGGTCTTGCCACTCCTGAGGGAGAAACTGGTCACTTCTGCACAGCCTGGGAGGAAGCCTGGGGGCTTTTATGCTCCTATTTTGCAGACCACAAAACTGAGGCTCCAAAAAAGCAGAGGCGTGTTTAAGTGGCTCAGCCGAAACTCGAACCTCAGGGTCCTGCTGTCTGCTCCCTAACTGTCTCCCTTCAGTGTCCATCTGTCTTAAGTCACGACAGACTTGCTCAGTATCCCAGGATGGTTTGGCTTGCCTGTGCTTTTATTGTGAGATGGGGTCTTTCTAGGAGGCCCTGGCTGGCTTGGAACTCACTAAGAAGACTAGCCTTGTTTTGTCCAGGCGCCCCCCACCCCCCGCCTTTGCCTCCCCAGGCTGGGATCACAAGCAGGCATCACTGCACCTGGCAAAGGTGGATTTGCTGTTTCTTTACGGTCTCCTTATATTGGCCAGGTTCCAGACTTCCGGACTTGAGGAATCCTCTTGCCTCATCTCCCCAAGTAACCAAGTGGTCTGTACATGGACCACAGCAGCCAGCAAGTCTTAGAGTTTCAAACACTCTCACTAACACTCACCTACAAGTTAATTACTTTTCTTTTCTTTCTGAGACAAGGTCTCACTATGTAGGCCTGACTGGCCTGGAACTTGCTATATAGACCAGGCTGGCCTCAAAGTCCCAGAGACCCACTTGACTCTGCCTCCCGAGTGGTAGGATGAAAGGCATGAGCCACCATATCTGCCATTAGGTTCATTTCCTATAGGTGGCCTGTCTGCATATGGTGGAGAAGATAGGAAGTGAAGAGTCTAACCTGCTCTCAACACCCAACCTAGCTCCTGACAGCCACCTTGTCCTCTGTCTTAGCAGAGAGACACCCAGAAATAGCCCGGATGTCCATGTGTGGATATGTCTCAGTTTCTGATAGGGTTATGCCCCTCAAATCCAGTGTAAATTGAATCACATTCACAGCATCTCACCTGGTGACAGTGTAGCCTAGTCTAGACTAACATCAGTCACTTTTGCACCACTGTAAGGTGTAAGAAGTGGGGGAGACCAGAGACAGGCCTGGTGGCGTAGACCCACAGTCTTAGGACTTGGGAGTCTGAGACAGGACTGATTTTGAGGCCAGTCTGCCCTACACAGTAAGACTTTATCTCAGCAATGCTGATAAACCAACACAAACAACCCCACCAACCAACCAAACAAAATAAAGCAAGCCCAGAACAGACTAAGTCAGTAAGGAAGGATCATGCTACATAGTTTGAACTAGACCTATGCAACAGCAGAGTGTTCCGTTCCACTCCTCCAGCCTTGCTAGGATCTGCCATCACACCCCTAGTGAAGTGAACACCCCGGGACTGCCCTGCGGCTGACCATCTCAGGGTAGCCCCTCCCCCACTCACCAGCCCTCGTTGCACACACAGTGACCACACATGAAGTCCCCTCTGTAGTGGCAGCGAGCTGACCGTACTTCCTTTTGCTGTAACAAGACCATGGTGTGTGTACATGGTGTGGAGTATTATTTTAACTATGTAAAGACATGTTACATTTGTTTGTGCTGTGGAATATTGCTTTGACTGTGTATGTAAAGGTGTATGCTGCATTTGTTTAACGATGTAAGGATGTGTTACATTTGTCTGTGCTGTATTTGTTTAATTATGTAAAGATGTGTTGTGTTTGTTTCACCTTGCCTGTCCAAGGCACCTGATTGGTCTAATAAAAAGCTGAATGGCCAATAGCTAGGCAGGAGAGGGACAGGAGGGGCTGGCGGGCAGAGAGAATAAGAGGAGAAAGCTAGGCTTGAGAGAGGAGGATAGAGTGAGGGAGAAAGAGAGGGACACGCTTGGAGCCAGCCAGGCAGCTGCCAGACAGCTAGACAGAGTAAGACATACAGAAGGAAAGAAAGGCAAAAAGCCCGAGGCAAAATGTAGATGAAGAGAAACAGGTTAAGTTTTAAGAGCTAGTGGGACAAGCATAAGATAAGGCGCCGTGGTGGCGCACGCCTTTAATCCCAGCACTTGGGAGGCTGAGGCAGGCTGATGTCTGTGAGTTCGAGACCAGCCTGGGCTACAGAGTGAGTTCCAGGATAAGGCTGAGCATTCATAATAAAATGTAAATCTCCATGTCATGATTTGAGGGCTGGTTGGTGGCCCAAAAGAAAAAGCCTGCTGTATTCATAGAGGGAAGGGGCAGAGCCACTGGGCACATTTGGGAGGGGGACAAGGTCTCGCTAAGTAGATGAGGTGATCTGGAACTTCCTTTTCCTTTTTCCTCTCTCTCTCTCTCTCTCTCTTCTCTCTCTCTCTCTCTTTTTCTCAGACAGGGTTTCTTTGTGTAGCCCTGGCTGTCTGGAACTTGCTCTGTAAACCAGGCTGGCAACTCAGAGATCTGCCTGCCTCTGCCTCCTGAGTGCTGGGATTAAAGGTGTGTACCATCAGCGTCCGACTGGAACTTTCTATAGCCCAAACTGGCCTCAAACTTGTGGTTTTCTTTGCCAGCCTCCTAAATGCATGGGTTACAGGTGTTTCTGTTAAGTCTGGCTTTGCCACTGGGCATTTCTGCCGTTTTCTGTGACTTAGGACAGCTCTCCAGGGATGTGTGTCCACAGAAGGTTCCATCTCATTTACCCAGGGTCTTAGTGCTTGGCTCAGCCCCTCCCTCACAGCAGGACTGAATCTTACCAGCTCACAGGGGCACACATCACAGATGATGCTCGCGTCCATCCGGAGGCCATCGGAGAAGGAAGGCTTTAGATGGATGTTGCCTCTTTGGTCTTCCTCTGCCAGCTGGCACACATGTGTCCCATCTATGTCCTCCACTGCCCGAAGTTGTACATTGTATGTGCCCTGTGGGGATCCTGCTGTCAACCAAGGCAGGCTTTGCCCTAATGATCAGGGGTACCAGTGCCCGAAGCCCTTGGCCCTCAGGCTTCCAGGATGGTCTGTGTTCTGATCCCTAGCTCCCCAGTTGCTCTTGTCACAGCTGTGGATTCCTTCGTGTTTTGTTTTGTTTTTGCCTGCTTGCTCATCTCTGCAGTCTTTAGCGCTGTATATTCCTATTCACCCCCACCATAGGGACAAAGCAGAGGATGCCAGAAGATTTGAACCCCTGGGCCATGCGTGTCCCTTGTTAGAAGACGCACTCCTTCTGGATGCTATGCCTAACTAACTGCTCGTTCCACCGCGCCTACGGGAGCGTACCACTTCTCCCCGCTTGATGTGAAAGGACCCAGTCTCTGTCTTCTGGAATGTATCGGAGGTGACCTCTGTCCTCAGGCCTCGTGGGCTGTCCAGAGCCCGGATATCCAGGTTGGAGCGAATTCGCTGAAGGAGAAGAAGTGATCAGTAATCTGTGTGGAGCCTGGGCTCACCCACCTTGGCCTGGCCTGGCCTGACTGTTCTTCATCCCAGTTCACATGGAAGACAGATGTGAGTGTGTATGTGATCACAATGGCAGACACTGTGAGCCTAGGGCCATGGTCTAGGAGACTCCTCAGGCTCCTAAGGTTGGCCAGAGACCCTGCCTCATGGCCTATCCCAGACTCATGTATCAACCCTCTTGCCCACTCTCCTCCCCTGTCCCAGAAGGGCTCAACCTCTGCAGCCCACACGGCTTCTCACATAGAAGGCCTCCTCCAGCAGCTCCACGATGTTGGATGAGTCCTCCTGCAGTACTCCCAGTGAGGAGACAGGGAAATACTTATGAAGTTTCTGCAGGAGACGACACAGGCCTTGGGTTAAGCTCCTCTGCTTTGTATCTTCGTCATTCCTGCTCTGCACACAGTAAACTAGGCACCCGGCCTGCTAGTGTGTTCCGGGACCCACCCTCTCAGCTGCTTGGGAGTTCAGTTAGGGGGATGGGCGAGAGACCGTCTCACCAGAACCACTCTAGGGACCCAGCAGCTTGGGGAAAGGAGGGAGGTCTGAGAAGTTCCATCCACCCCCTGCACTGTCCCCACCTGACCAGGGGCCCAGGCCTCACACCTCATAGTAGCTGTAAGAGTAGTTGGTGACGGCAAAGATGGGTATGATGTTGTGTTTGGCGAGCAGGCGCACCAGTGTGGGTATAGACGGGTAGTCCTGTGTCTTGTACTGGGTGTAGGTGCCTGTGGCATCCAGGTGGCACTTCTCATCATTACGGTTCATGATGCCAGCCAGCACATTGGCACCATCAGCCTCATAGTGGAAGGCAGACTCAGTGGAGAACACCAGAAGGTGGGTGCTGTCAGCCCGCCAGCCAATGTCCCTCTGGAAGGCAAGGAGGGCAATATCCACTAAGCTGGCTGCTTGCTGAGGACTTTCATTCCTTCATCATATAGGGAAAGAGGAGCGGTTGCCAACAGGGGCTGGACCGAAGCCACAGAATTAACAACAGAATTAACAACAACATGTCCCATCATGGCAGATGTGAATGACCACAGTGAGACTGGACAGTGGTGATGAGGGGAAACAAGGGCTGAGTGTGTGCACACCATGGGCACCACTGAAAGCTTCAAGCCTCATACACTGGGACGGCTCCTTACCCCAAGCCCTCAGCCACACTGCAAGAATAGTTCAGATGCACAGGGAAAATGTCCACAGCACCATGCTCAATAAAACCGGCAGCCTGAAAGACCTAGAGCAGCTGCGGTGGTTTGAATAGGAATGGCCTCCGTAGGCTCATGTATTGAACGAATGCTTGGTCAAGGGAAGGCACTTGGGAGGGGCTAGCAGGCATGGCCTTGTTGGCCAGGCCCAGTGTCTCTCTCTTCCTGCCTGTGGGTGTGGATGTAGAGCTCTCAGCTCCTTCTCCATGACTGCGTAGAACCAACACCATGTCTGACTGTGTGCCACCATGCTTCCCGCCATGATGATAATGGACTAAAGTTCTGAAATTGTAAGCCAGTCCCAATTAAATGTTTTCTTTTATATTATAAGAGTTGCTGTGGTCATGGTGTCTCTTCACAACAACAGAACACTGACCAAGACAGCAGTGTATGGCAAATAATTTGAAAGAGTACACAGGACGACTTTGTTTTTAAGACAAGGCTTTGCCTCATAGCCCAGGCTGACCTCAAACTTGTCATCTCCCTGCCTTAGCCTCTTAAGTGCTGGGATTACAGCCACCACATCCAGCATGATTTTGGGGGATTTTTATGTTTGTTTTATTTTATTTATTTATTCATTTATTTGTTTGTTTGTTTTTTCAAGACAGGGTTTCTCTGTGTAGCTTTGCGCTTTTCCTGGAACTCACTTTGGAGACCAGGCTGGCCTGGAACTCACAGAGATCCGCCTGGCTCTGCCTCCCGAGTGCTGGGATTAAAGGTGTGCGCCACCATTGCCCGGCTTATTTTTGTTTTTATGAGACAGGTTTTCTCTGTGTAGCCCTGGCTGTTCTGGAACTTACTCTGTAGACCAGGCTGGCCTTGAACTCAGAGATTGGCCTGCCTCTGCTTCCCCAGTGCTGGGATTAAAAGCATGCACCACAACTCCTGGCCTGTTTTAGTTTTTAGGATCTCATACTGTAGCCCATGCTGGTTTTGAACTCAGTAGATTGCTGTGGGTGACCTTGGACTCCTGATAATCCAGCTTCCATTTCTCAAGTGCTGGGATTTTGGATATATACCACCCTGCTTGGCTTTATACAGCATTGTTTCAAAAACTGCACTGTTTACAAGAAAAAGCACTTATGATAGTATTAAGTGAAGAAGAAGAAAAAGAAAAAAAACGAAAAAAAGGCCGAGTTTCAGAATTAGAGGTAAAACAATCCCACTACATAAGATGTGGAAAGAGAAACAGACTGTACCGACGGGCTATCTCGGGGATGGCTATCGGCTGTTGGTGCAATTACAGGCAATTTTTGATTTCTAATTTATCTGCAATATAGATAGGTTATTTTCAAAGTGGAAAAAATGATGTAGGCATTAAAAAAAAGGACCGTTTGTCTGCTAGCACTGGGCCAGAGAGATGGCTCGTCAGGTGATAGTGTTTGTCTTCAAGCCTGCTCACCTGAGTTCTATCCCTTGGGCAGGGCAAAGTAGAAAACTGACTCCTAAAAGTTGTTCTCTGACCTCCACATGCACACACATAAATAAATAGTTACCTGCCAGCATGGTTGGAGATGGGGCAGTTTGTAGATGTGGGAGATGATCTGGTGGGCTAGTGTCAGGACCCTGAATATTCCAGAACCACTAGACCCATGTCTGCCTCACTGGCCAATACAAAAACCAGTTGTGACCACTCACTCAGGTATGGACCCTGACTCCCAGCATATCAAAACTAGGATTAGAATTAAGGAAGGGCAGGGTTGGGGATTTAGCTCAGTTGTAGAGCAAGCGCTTGCCTAGCAGGCACAAGGCCCTGGGTTTGATCCTCAGCTCAAAAAAAGAAAAAAAGAATTAAGGAAGGGCCACTGGAATGTCTGATGATCTTAAGGAATGGGGTCCAGGCCTCTGGGGACCCCCCCAAAGGATTCTGAGCCTAATGGTGGTGGGACAGGCCATCAGCAGTTATATCCTTCCCAGAAGGCTGCAGCCCTGGCCTAGGCTGGCAGGGTCCCTCTGGACACTCACTGTGCATACAGCGGTCTGCAGGATGGCATCAAAGCCCCCTTCAGGAGCGTCCAGGTTGCCTGAGATCCGCTCTCCTTGCAGTTTGTCCAAGAATTCTTCCACACTCTCTGTCAAGCTGATGACATTCTTGAAGGAGAATGGGGGGTCACTGTTGGGCCAGGGCTCCTTCAGCCTGGACAGAGGAGGTGGACATAGAGTCAGTGTCAGGGAAGGGTCAGGTCCCACATGCTCCAGTGCCCATGACTCATCCTGGTCAGAGGAGAACTCTAAGTGCCATCATGAGAGGAGGTAGAACACACGGCCAGGACCCTTGCTCACCCAGACCCACTCAGCCACTTACTTCTCAGGCCTCATGTCCGTCTGAGGGACACTGACTTTGTCCACAAACTTTCCAAATCCAATAGTGTAGTCACTGGTGAGCTGGCGCAGGATCCTGGCTAGGCATCAGGAAAAAGGAAAGGTGGCTGAGTCCCAGCAACCCCACAGGGGACCCCGTGCTGGCTCAGGAAGCAGGAAGCCGGCAGATGCAACCTCCTGTGAGCACTGCATGCCGAACAGCAGCTCATGAACTTTTGTTCTAATTTTTTAAAAAATTATTTTATGTGCATAGTGTTTGGCTTGCATATATGTCTATGCACCATGAGGGTGCTTGGTGTCCATGGAAGCCTGAAGAGGGACCAGATCCTCTGGAACTGGGGTTATAGACGGTTGTGAGCTGCCATGTGGGTGCTGGAAACTGAACCCAGGTCTTCTGGAAGAGCAGCCAGTGCTCTAACCACTGAGCAATCTCTCTGGCCCCTGTAGAACCATTTCTTTTCCTTTTTAGTAGAATTAAAAAAAATATTTAACTTTATTTTATGTGCATTGGTGTAAAGGTGTCAGATCTCCTGGAACTGGAGTTACAGACAGTTGTGAGCTGCCATGTGGGTGCTGGGAATTGAACCTGGTCCTCTGGAAGAACAGCCAGTGCTCTAACCACTGAGCAATCTCTCTGGCCCCTGTAGAACCATTTCTACAGCACAGCCCCTTTTGTTCAGATTTACAGTTGGGGAAATGGGACTGGAGGGGACTAGAATTGTGCATTTAGAAATAGCGAGCAAGCCAGGTAGTGGTGGCACACTCCCTTAATCCCGGCACTCAGGAGGCAGAGGCAGGCAGATCTCTGAGTTTGAGGCCAGCCTGGTCTACAGAGTGAGATCCAGGACAGCCAGGGCTACACAGAGAAACCCTGTCTCAAAATAAAAAAAAACAAATAAATGAAAAGAAGAAAAGAAAAGAAAAGGTGAGGCAGCTGGCATTGAGCTCAGATTATTCTGCACCACTGACGTACCCATGACCTATGGCATGGGCTTCCCTCTTTGTCGGGGCCAGATGGCTTGGCTCCTTGCCATTCTTGGGTCTCCCGTGAAATCTCTAGTAGTGGGCAGAGTCTGGCCCGAATCTCCCTCTGTGAAGGGGGCTCTTTGAGGTGTGTGTGTGTGTGTGTGTGTGTGTGTGTGTGTAGGTGGGGGGTGTGCTCAGATATTTTGTCTTTCCACAAGGGTATGTGCACCTGTCCTGTGTCTTGGCTTCCTGAGCTAGCTGGGAGAACTCTACCTCACCCCCTCCTCTCCACACTGTGGCCATACCCAGGTTCTGCCCCATTTGCTTGAGGTTGTCCAGATCGTCAGACATGGAGTTGGAGAAGTCCATGAGGATATACAGATCCATGGGGCTCTCTTGGGGCTCAAACACCTTGAACACAAAGTTACGCTCCTCACCCGGTCGCAGCCGGACCTGCAGGCCTTGGGGAGACACCTGGCTGCGGTGTAGGGTGGTGTCAATCTGGGTGTTCTGTGTCCAAGGAAGCAGGGCAGTTTATTAGAAGGTCACTCTGGAGACCTGAGAGGGGCATCTCAGGCCTGCCACAGGGCACCATGGTCCTCAGAACCAGCCAGTCTTACACATGGAGAACCCAGCCTTCCACCCCGCTCCAGGCACCTCTGTGATGTCAAGGCTGCTCTCCATGACCAGCACGCTCTCTCCCCGGCAGCCTGCGGCCAGAAGCTCCGCCTGGGTGTTGCACCGCCGATCCTTGAACAGCTGGCCAGAAGTAGATGGGCTCAGTGCAGGTGATGGCCAACCCCTAGCCGTCCCAATCCTGGTTGGCTTCCTCCTGATACTTCCAACCCTCACTTCTTCTCCCACACCCATCTGGCCCGGGGCTAGGCTGAGCCGGCAGAAAGAGTGAAGTTGGCCAGAGCCAGTGGTAGTAGGTAGTGGCTCAGGCTGGCCCAGAAAGCCTAGTGGTAGTAGCTCACCTCGTCTGTGCAGTAGGCACAGCTCTTGTCCACACGGATGCATTCTGTACAACTCTTCACCTGAGCCTTCTTGCAGCGGTTGGCTGGTGAGCAGAGGGTACATGGGGGGGGGGGCTCACCAGGGACCATCCTTCCTCAACTGCACCCTCATTTGAGAGAAGTATGGATTCTCTCTCCCAAACTTATAGAGGAGAAAACAGTCTGTTCCATACAGCACAGCTAGGGATGGGCAGAGCAGGCCTCGGACCTGGAAAATCTACTTCAGTCGGGAGGATGGAGAGGCAAAATGGAAGTTCTGGCTTTGCTGGATGGACCACCCCTGCAGGCTTGTCTAGCCTGTAGCCCTCAGTGCAGATCAATACACATCGGCAGACTTCCTTAAAACAGCATGAATTTGGTTTTTTATTCTTTTTTGCATAGTTCTCAAGCGTGAACTTTGTAGATGACATATTGTCTCAGTGTCAAAAGGCTGGCTGTAATTGTTGGGCCCTACAAAAGCTCCCGTCTGTCCTGACTCCTGTGACAGGCCACATCCACCATCCCCTGCCCTTTGCCAGTCCCTCTTCATTATGGCTGTGTTTCCTAGACTGTTGCCGAGGGACTGGTCTATCCCCTGAACCTCCTCCAGGGAGGGGACTATCTGTCTTATTTATCACATGACCCGTATGCCTAGCACAAGGCTGCGTACACCATAGGTTCTCAGTAAGTGAATGAAAGCCTTAATTTACATAAAGGTTATTGGGGCTCTCCTTGGTTCTATTTAGTTAAAATCACAATAAGGCTCTGCACCAGAACACACAGTAAGGGCTATCTTGGACTCTAGGCCATGGCTCCCGGTCAGTGTTTAGCAATGGTTCTGATGAGGGGAGGGAGCCCCGACTCCCTGTGCTTGTCAGTTTCTATGGTGTAAATGTTCCCACCATAGTCTTCTCTAAGCAATGAACATGACCTCACGTGGCAGGGTAAACTTGGTAGGAGCCATTTCCTAACTGGGGACACTCAAGAGAGTGGTGGGTATGTTAGCAATCCCCTTCCGGGTTCCCCTAATGCTCATCGCTCCACTGAGGCCTCAGCTCTGACTCTGAATGGGCACCTTACCTCCCTCTCTATTCCCAGTCACCGAGCAGGGCCTACAACTACCAGAGGTGAGGATCATGGACCCTCAGGTTCTCCAGCCCGAGTGACGGGCAGGTGTTGTTGTTGAGTGATTGACTTCTGCAGGGTCATGTCTTAAGAGCTGCCTAGAGGGGCCTGCGGGGATGTTCGGACTCACCCATGTTTCCAGGAAGACTGACACTCAACACTGCTGCCAGCAGCAGCTTCACCCACGGGCTGGAACATGGTCCTGCCATCCTCCTCTTCCTGCAAGACCACAACAAGGACACACGATGCCTCTATAGCATGGTCTGCGGCATCGGCTCCCTGGATCCCCACCAGAGCTCTGCAGTTGAGATCTTGTCGAAGTGTGGGAATGGAGGCTCAACCCGGGCATGGTAGATCATGCTTATCATCCGAGCACATGGGAGATTGAAGAGATAGATGGAGGCTGTCATGGGTTAAGTGATCACCGAGGGTGCTCTGCTTGTGAATGACAGAGACAGTACTCTTAGACCTGTCTTCTCCACCACCCCTTTCTTGCCGTTCCAGCGGTGACCACATACCCTGATACCACTGCCCTGCCTGAGGAAGACTTCTCTGGCCTTTGTGAACTCTGGGTTCTGAGACTGATTCATTACTAGGTCTCTTGGAGCTGGTCTCCATGAGGGTAGAGTGAGCTCTTATTCTGTCTTTGCTTGTCCATTCCCAGTGGGCAAAAATATGGTCTCTTAGTAAGTGGGCGTCCTTCACAGGGGCTCTGACTGTACCCACCTGCTACCCACTCTGGACCAGCTGTCTTGCTCTTTGTGAGAAGATTGGGACTAAGGGGGGCACTGGCTTGGGGGCGGTGCTGCCTGGGATCTACGCCGCCTGCTGGTTCTTCAGTGTGGCACCTAAATGTCCTGCTTTTCTCCCAACTTCTACCTATCCCAGAGTTGAGTTTTCAGGGTCCCTGAGCGGGGCCCAGGGTGTGTTTAGAAGCCCCTGCTGCCCATGCTCACACACACACACACACACACACACACACACACACACACACACACACGGTGGCCTCTGGCTCACTATCAAACCATCTCAGTACATCAGCGACCTTCCAAGTCTTTGAAAAGATGGGCAGTCCAAAGTCTTGTAAGGAAAGAGGCTGGACCCAGAGCTACCAAGGCCTGCATAGAGGAGGGCAAAGGCCAGGGAGGGCAAAGGCCAGGGTCACACTTCTTTTTTTTTTTTTTTTTCCCCAAGGCAGGGTTTCTCTGTGTAACTTTTGGAGCCTGTCCTGGACCTGGATCTTGTTCTATAGACCAGACTGGCCTTGAACTCACAGAGATCCACCTGTCTCTGCCTCCTGACTGCTTGATGAAAGGCGTGTGCCACCACCACCTGGCAAGGCCAGGGTCACACTTCTTTTTCTAGGGCCAGAACTCCCAGGGACCCAGACAAGGCCACATCCACTGACCCTATTCCTTGGATTCTTTCTTGGCAACCCAAGTTTGTAGAGCAGGGGAGAGCTCCAGGGTCTTCTGTTCAGAAAAGAAAGTAGGGTGCGCTGTCCCCTGCATCCAAGGCATGGTCTCCGGGGAGGCAGACAGCAGCCCCAGAAAATCCATAGGCAGAGCCAGCATAGAGAAGCCACCTTAACAGGGCCGTGGCTAGAAGGGAGCCCTGAATCAGCAGAGGGGTGGCTCCTGTGAGAAATCAGTTTCTTGCAGCCTTGGGCGTAGGCACCACACCCACATGCTACACAATGCAAGCTGCAGATTTGGCCTCCCTGGGGGCACCATTACCTAGACAGGTATGGGCACAAACAGGTATGGGCACTGGAGGGACAAATCTAGCTCTTTTCACAGGCCCAGCACATAGAACTGTCACCGACAGGCAAGACAGCAACACATACCCAACACTTCAGTTCAGTGTTACCACGCCATCTGCACAGGACCCCAGCAGGAGAGGCTTGCCTGCGTATGCTTTAGGACAGGAGGCTGTGGGGCTTCCCCATCCAGCAGTCAACATTGGGAGGGTCTGGTAGGGGATTTGGGGACAGCACAGATTCCATACTAAACCTACACACACACACACACACACACACACACACACACACACACACACACACACACAAGCTATAAAAAGGCAATTAAGGACCTAGGTAGACATTCTGCTTTCTTTGATTCAACTTGCATTTTAAAAGTTCTAAAAGTAGTGACCCATTATACAAATGATGAGATTTCACATAAAGATTAGGACTGCGGATGCCATCAGAGTATGTGGCCTTGGCAGACTCGGCGGAGCAGACAGGACAGCAGTTTTGAAGCCACCCGTCACCTATAGGAAATCAGGGTTAAGGAGTCAAACACTCCTTTTCTGCCCCCCTTCCCCCCACGGCCCCTAGGAGACTCAGTCTTCAATTCTCTGATGAGGACAGAAACAAACGGGCTACCTGGGTGGAAGCCTGAATTTAGGGTGTGGCAAGTCTGTGTGGGGGAAGGAAGAGGTCTGTCCCTGCTCTTGGGAACCACCTGGAGTCCCAGGCCGGTGACAGCCAGAAGGCGACCCCCAGCGACTGTGGGGAGGAGCAGAGCGGGCCGTGTTTGCAGGGCTGCTGGGTGGGATTCTGAAAGCTCCCTGAGACAAGGCGCCTGGAGTGGGCTATGGGACGGGAGCAGGCTGGTGGCCTGCCAAGAGGAAAATTAGGGACTCTCCACATCCCCCTCCTGTACTGGGTCACCACACAGCAGATCACCGAGGGGAAACAGACACCCAGGGGGCCGCTGAGCCCCCAGCCTCTACCCACTCCCACTACACACCCACCCAGTGTCCTCCTTGAGCAGGGGCATCTGATGGCCAACCATCCTTCCCTCATCCCAACCACCTTGCTCCCGGTTGCCCCCTGCTCACACCCTGGCAAGCCTGGCACCTGTCCTGGCAGCATGGGCAGAGAGAACCAGGGCCTGCCAATCTCCAGGAGAGGAACGGGGAAACAAAAGCCAGGCAGGTTCTCTACGCGGCCCGGGCAGGAGTGGGTACTCCCTTTCCTTGCCAGCCCTGGCGTCCCGGGGCACGGGGGCAGGCGGCGTGCCCTCGGACGCCTGCTCCCGGAGGGAACTGCACCTACCTCGCTGGGGGCCTGGGCTGCTCTGGGTCGAGCTGAGCGCGCGGGCGAGCCCGGAGGGGCAGCAAGACGGGCGGTGGCGGGCCGGGAGCCAGCAGTGCTTTATGGACGGGCGGCGCAGGTAGGAAGGAGGCGCTGGTGAGTCAGGCGGGCTGCATTCCTGCGCTCTGCGCGCACCTGTCGGGGCAGGAGCTGGGGTGTCGCCGCAGCCGCCAGGCCCGCCCCCCGGAAAGGGCTGCGGCTCCCGGGGCGCCAGCCCCGAGTCCCGAGCTGCTGCGAGGGTACTGGAGGAGGAGCCACCCTCTCTGCAGCTCAGACCCGGGCTCCGTCCTCCTCACCCGTCCAGGCTCCGGGATCTGGTGCCCCGGCCGCTCTGGGTCCCGGGGGCGGCTTCTTAATCACAGCTTCTGGGCAGTGAGCCCAGCTGGGCCGGTCCCGCTGCCTCGACGGCCATCGGGTCCTGCACCACCCTCTCCGTGTCCTGCCCCAAACCGGTAGGAAGATTCAGCACTCTTGGGCTGCTGGCCTTCGGGTCCTCTCAGCCTCTACAATGTGGCTAGAGGAACTGATAGGCAAGGGCTGGGTCCTCTAGGTTCCTTCAGATACTCAAATCCCCCTAAAATGTAATAGTATTACACTTTACAAGTAGAGAGCATGTGACCTAGCGTGGAGTAGCACTCATGGCTTGTTACAATGTTGGCGACAAGCTGATTCACAAATCTTACTCTCGCTGCAGACTCTCAAACGCCTTCAGGGCCCGCTACTGTTTAATAATGAGCCTTTTTGAGGTGCTGCGAGACCCCAACTCGATTCTCTCTATCTAGTCTCACGTACTAGCCATGTCCCGCAGGACCTGATGCACCAATCAGTCCAGCCTCTAAATCATGGGGGCTTCAAACTCCCCAAGTGTCACAACCAGGGAATGCCATCTTGAAACTCAGCCTGATTTTTTTCCTTACCCTTAGAGACCCTGGTCTAACGTAACAAGATCTTAAGATTTCCTTGACTTCCCCACATCCTCCATTGGTTTATATGTCCAAGAATATGGCCTCTTCTCGCCATGTAGCCCAGGCTAGTCTTGAACTTGTGGCAATTCTCCTGCCTCTACCTCGCAAGTGCTGGGATTACAGGCATCCACACCTGCTCTTTTATCATTTCCTTTGTTGAGGTGTTTGGGGTAGAACCTAGGTCTTCATATATGTCAAACGTGTACTCTACCACTGGGCTATCCCTCTGGACTAGGATATGGCTTCCTCATGGTGTTTGCTACACTGGTTTGAAATGGTCGTCCTGTGAACCCTATGAACCCTGAGAGCAGATGTTTTCTGTCCCCTGGAGTGACTCAAGTCAGGAGAGTGAGGAGGACAAGGTCTGGGCTATAAAAGATTGCTTTCCCCACAGCCTCAGCCCTGATGCCTGGTACTTAGGAGGAACTCAATAAAAAGTGCCGGTGGGCACGAAGGCTTGATGGGTCAAGGGGCTTGCTGCCAAACCTAATGACCTGAGTTTGATCCCTGGTGGAACTCATTCTCACAAGTTGTCTATGGTTATTACATCCACCCCACCCTCCCAAATAAACAAATGTAAAATGTAATGGTGCACGCCTTTAATTCCAGCACTCAGGAAGCAGAGGCAGATGGATCTCTGTGAGTTTGAGGCCAGCCTGGTCTACAAAGAGAGTTTCAGGCTAGCCAGAGCTACAAGATCCTGCCTCAAAAATAGTACTAACAACAACAACAACAACAAAATCTTAAAAAGACTGTTAGATAGACTCCCTGAGTACCCCCCCATTGGATTAAATCTAAAGCTTTATCTATAAATGGATCCACGTGTTACTAACTCTAAATACTCACTGCAAATACATGAGCCATGGGCACCACTGGGCAGCCCTACCCAGTCATCTGAGAGCTGTTCTGCGCTGGCTAGGTGCCTGGAGAAGCTTGTTCCTGAATGTGGGGACACTGGGGAAGGAGCTCAGTGTGTTTTCAGCACTCAGTTGTATGTGCCTGGCCAGTTCAGTGCCTTGAGGACTTCAGCCACTCCAGCAGGCACCCAGTCCACTCTAGAGATGAAGAGGTCTATGTGTTAATTTAAACATAGTTATTTAAAAAAAAAAAAGTGTTTTCTGTTCTTCAAAATAAATAATAAGCCGGGTGGTGGTGGTGCACACCTTTAATCCCAGCACTCGGGAGGCAGAGGCAGGTGGATCTCTGAGTTCGAGGCCAGCCTGGTCTACAAAGTGAGTTCTAGGAAAGATGCAAAGCTACACAGGAAAACACTATCTTGATAAACAAAAATAAATAAATAATAAACGAATGGTATTTTCTCCAGGGCCACTATTTATAGACCACTAGCTTGATGGAAAGATCCAAGTGAATACACACACGCGCGCGCACACACACACACACACACACACACACACACACACACACATGTGAGTACAGGTACATGAGTGGAAGTCAGAGGACAACTTCCAGGAGTTGGCTCTCACCTGCTGCCCTGTTGAAACAGGGTCTCTTGTTTCTGCTGTGTGCTGAATATTCCAGGCTGGCTGGTCCATTCTGCTGTCTCTACCTCTGCCTTGCCGTAGGAGTGCTGGGATTACAGACAGATACAGGCATTGCATAGAGCTCTGAGATCAAACTCAGATCATCAGGATTGTGCAGCTAGTGCTCTTACTCAACGAAGAGCCTCATGCCCTACATGCTAATTAAAAAAAACCCTTTGTGTGTGTGTGTGTGTGTGTGTGAGTGTGTGTGTGCGCGTGGTGCATGTGTGGCCACCAGGAACATGTGGAGGTCAGAGGACAACTTTGTGCAGTGCCCTTTCCCCTTCTGTCTTTCTGTGGGTTCCTGGGATCAAACTTGGGCCGCTGTGCTTGAGTGGCAAGTGCCTTTACCTGCTGAGCTATCTCACTGGTTCTACATGTTAATTTTATAAAAATAAAATAACTGTTGGGCTTGGTGTCCACAGCCAGCTGCTCGGGAGGCTAACATAGGAGCATTACAACTGTGGGCCTGCACGGGCTACATGGCAAGTTTGAGGTTAGCCTGGGCAACTTTGGACAGCCTGTCTCGCATAAGTGAAGAAATGATGGCTGAGGATGTTACACTTGCCTAGAATGCATAAAGCCCCAGGCTCACTCCCTAGTAACCACCCCCACCCCATGAAATGACACTGTACTAATTCAATCACTTGTTTAGTTTGCCAGTGTTTAATGAGCTCCAGTCTGAATGAGACTCACTATGGGCTGTGCTGACAATTCTCCAGGGATGTGCTGGACTTGATTTTGACAGTCTTGCCATGTGACCCAGATCCCCAGATTCTGTGAAACGCAGTGAGGGTGGCCCTCCTATAATTCAAGCCTGGGAAGGTGGAGGGGGCATGGATCCCCAGAACCTGCTGTCTAGCAAGCTTAGCCCTACCAGGGAGCCCTGGGTTTGATGGGGAGATCCTGCCTCAACAAGGTAGAAGAGCAATGAAGGATGATTCCTGACATCAACTTCTACATGCATGTGCACCCACATACACGTAAACCCATGCACATGTAAGAATGTGGATACAAGCCAGGCGGTGGTTTCGCAGGCCTTTAATCCCAGCACTCGGGAGGCAGAGGCAGGCGGATCTCTGTGAGTTCAAGGCCAGCCTGGTCTACAAAGCAAGTTCCAGGAAAGGTGCAAAGATACACAGAGAAACCCTATCTAGGAAAACAAAAAAACAAAACAAAACAACAAAGAATGTGGATACATACACACAAATGCAAAAGATTGCTGGATGAAAAAATTATTTTTACCATTTATCTTCAAAAGTATGGTTTTGTTATATTGCTGTATGTTCATGTGTTTTTTATTCTATATGTTTATGTGTGTGATCATGTTTTTAAAATCCCATTCTGTGTGTGCGCGTGCACTCTCATGTGTGGAGGTCAGAGGTCAACTTTAGGTCTTGGTGTTGCCTTCTGTTTGGGATGGTTTATTTCTTTTCTTTTCTTTCTTTCTTTCTTTTTTTTATTTTTCAAGACAGGGTTTCTCTGTGTAGCTTTGGAACCTGTCCTGAACTCATTCTGTAGACCAGGCTGGCCTTGAACTCAGAGATCTTCCTGCCTCTGCCTCCCGAGTGCTGGGATTAAAGGTGTGTGGCACCACTGCCCGGCGGCGATGGTTTCTTCTTGTTGGCTGCTGTGTACCCGTGGGAGCTTCTGAGATTTCTCACGTCTCTGCCTCTTATCTCAACCTAGGAGCACTAGGATTGCAGACACCACCGACTAGCAAAGTCATGCTGGGGACTGAACTCAGGTCCTCATGTCTGAGTGGCAGACCCACATAGGGAGCATTTCCCCGGCTCTGTATGTTTGTGTTTTTTGTTTGGATTTACAGTATACATATCTTAGTAGTTCATTCTCCTACATTCCAGCACTATCTGAGAAAACCCCACCACATCTCAAAGATTATTGAGTGCTGGGTGGTGGTGGCACACTCCTTTAATCCCAGCACTCAGGAGGCAGAGGCAGGTGGATCTTTGTGAGTTTGAGGCCAGCCTGGTCTATAGAGGGAGATCCAGGAAAGGCGCAAAGCTACACAGAGAAACCGTGTCTTGAAAAACCAAAAAAAAAAAAAAAAAAAAAAAAAAAAAAAAAAAAAAAAAGTTCAAAGACTATTAAGCAATCTGTGAGTCAGTCCATGTTTACATTTCTTTCCTGCCCAGACATGTCTAACATACGGTTTCCTTTTGATTCTGAGTCTGATTCCTCCTCTTACCCACACCATCTGGCAGGTCTCCTTCCTAATCTAGTCTACCTTTTCATTCTCCACATTGACTTTTTAAATTTTCTTCAGGATCAGAGTCTTCGATTTGACCAGTCTGTAAAGTGCTTGCCATTGAAGCATGAGAAACAGCATTCACATAAAAGCTGGGGGTGATGGCATGATCCTGGAACCCCAGGGCAGGAGGCAGGTGGCTATCTAGTCCAGCTGAGACAGAGCACTCTAGGCTCAGTGAAAGATCCTGTTTCAAAAAATAAAGTGGAGGGCCAGCTAGACGGCTCTATAAACAAAGATGCATGTTGACCTGAGTTCAATCCCAGCTCACATAAAAGTGGAAGAGAAAACCCACTTCATAAAGTCATCCTTTGATCTCCATGTGTGCGGGGTATGTGTGCTCACCCATACAAATAATAGTAAGGTGGGCCATGTGTGCTGATATACACCCTTGATCCCAGCCTTTAGGAGGCAGAAGCAGGTGGATCCCTGTGAGTTCAAGGCCCCCTGGTCTACATAGTGAATTCCAAGCCAACCAGGCCTGTACAGTGAGACCCTGTCTCTCAAAAAAAAAAAAAAAAAAAAAAAGTGATTAGTTAAGAGCAGGTGTTGTTCTTACAGAGGACCCTGGTTTGATTCCCAGCACCCACATGGTGGCTCACAGCCATTCATAATTCCAGTTCCAGGGGATCAGATGCTCTCTCCTGACCTCAGCCATCAGGCAGGCATGCTGTACACATACTTGCAGGTAAAACACTCATACATATAAGATAAAAATTTAACAGAAGGCATCTTATGATGATGCCAAACTCTGATCTTCACACAGGCACAGGTATGTATCAACCCTTCAAATGTGCATGCACATGCATCACAAGCCCAAGAGCGTGTGTGTGCGTGTACTTGCACACACACACACCACATAAAAGAAAAACACACACTTACAGAACTATATGCCAACATGGCTGGATCACTAGAGGGGATTCCCAGCATGACTTCATTTGTTTGTGAAGACTCAGAGCTATCTCTACCTAGACATACACCTCCATCCTCTCCAGCATGCTCTGCCCTCCACTCCCTGGTGATTTTCTGCTATGAATGTACACATCTAGTTGTCTGCTGCTTGGAGCGGAGTATCTTCCTCATCCACCAATGTAGGAGTGCTGGGGCCACAAAGATGACTGACTGGACCAGTAGATTGATTCTTTGAGTTTTGTGGTAGCCTCCTTCCAGCACTGAATTTGGAATCAGATGAGCTGCTATTGCCTTTTCTTCATCTCTTAGAAAAACATGCCAAGTTTTGAAAATCAAAACCACAAATTCTGCTATTCCTCAGAGGAAATGTTATCAAAGATAATCCCCATGGGGACCAACTCCAACACTGGTCTGTCGGAGATACACACCAGCTTCCCCTCTGGTTCTCTACTTCAAAATGACTAAGAAGCAACTCGACTCCACACTGGCCTTTGAAGAGGTGTCTGCTGGCCTGGCTTAGCCCAACTTTCTGGACTTCATGTGTTAGTGTCATTACTGCTTTAGAACTTCAGGGAGCTGGCAGCTCTCTGTCCACCGCGTGGGTCCTGGAGATTGAACTCAGGTCACCAGGCTTGGTGACAAGCACCTTTAGCAGCTGAACTATAGCTTTTATTTATTTACTTATTTGGTTTTTCAAGACAGGGTTTCTCTGTGTAGCTTTTGCGCCTTTCCTGGATCTCGCTTTGTAGACCAGGCCTGCCTCTGCCTCCTGAGTGCTGGGATTAAAGGCATGCACCACCACCACCCGGCATACTTTTCTTTTTAAAAACATCACTCTAGGGGCCTGGAGTTAAGAGCACTCGGCTGCTCTTGCAGAGGACTGGGGTTCAATTCTTAGCACCTACATGGCAGCTCACAATCATTTCTAAGTCCAGTTCCACAGGACCCAATGCACTCTTCCGGCCTCCATGGGAACCAGGCACCCTCGCAGTGCAGAGTTACATGTAGGCAAAAGACCCATGCATATAATAAAATAAAACAAATAACTACAACATATTTACATTTACTTGAGTTTACAATCCACTGCAGCAGTCCTTCCTTCCTAAGGGGCTGTGAGGAGTCTGAGATGGTGAAGCCTAAGCTTTGCAAGCTGCTTTAAACCAGAGGAAAGCAGCAGAGTAGAAATGATGTAAGCCAGGCTGGGGAGTCGGCCACATCCCCATCAAGGACTATTTTTTAGACAGGGTCTCATGTAGCCGAGGCTAGCCTTGCACTCCTGCCTCTGCTTCCCAAGTGCTGGGATTATGGCATGTGCCACCACACTGGTTTATATATGTGGTACATACAGGGAATTGGACCTGGGCCTTCCTCCATGTAAACACTAGGTGAGCTACATTCCCAGACTCTATCACTTGCTCCTTTCAGTGTGCTTTCACTGCAGCTCCTGGTACCTTAGACCTGGGTGTCCTGAGCCAATGAGGGCCCCACTTGCCAGAGGCTGCAGGGTAGGCCTTTCCAGGGGTGCTCTTGGAAGGGCTGCCAGCAGCTACCACCTGCCCCCACCCAGGTTGCATAGTGCCGTCAAGGAGAGAAGGGGAAGAGTGTGATTCAGTTTTTATTTTAGGGATCTCACAGGCAGTTTGTCAGTCCTTGGACCACAAAACAAACACCAGTCACAAACTCAGAAGCACCTTTCTCAGCCTCTGTTGGTCCCACAGAAGCAACGAGACCTTTACAGGCTGGCTTCCTCCTCTGACACCCAGCCTTTCCGCTGAGTGGGAAGGAGAGCTGCCAGAGGGCGTGAAAGGCAAGCTTTCCCCTCCAGCATCTTGGGCTGGTGAACCTGTTTGGGCCCTAAGAGTGGCCACTGGTGCTACCCAGGGGCTGCTGCTGGGCAGAGATAACGACAGAGGAAGGGTGGGGTGGCAGAAACCTTCCCAAGAGCAGGGCTTTCACATGAACAATGAGCTGCTGCCCTGGCCAGAGCAGGAGGTGATTCATCTCCCCCACTGCGTGGATCCTGCTGGCCACACTCACTGGGCACTGAGGGACTTGGCCAGGCGCCCACACCTTGCTCCTGCCCTGAGCAGGTTGGGAATCACATCCCAGCCCTCTGTTAACTGGCCTGATTTCAAAAGCCGGGGCATGTATCAGAAGCAATGTGGGGAGTGCTTAACTGCACCCCAGAGAGCAGAGGCCTCTGCTATTGCCTGAGAACTGTTGAGATCCAGTTTCCGGGTCAGGAAAGTAGACACCAGGAAGGGGCATGTGTCTGACCCCTCCTTAAGCTCCCACCTGCCCATACCCCTGGGCATACACTGGGAATGACCACAGTAGCTCCCACAGCTTCTGCCATGCCATTGTTCATCCTGAGCAGAAATCCTGACAGAGACGGAGGGGCACTTGAGCTCCATGTTTGCCTGAACACAGCACGGGAGAGGCTAGTGCACCTGACATGCCAGGACCTAAGAACGCAGTACTTTTAATTGGGTGAGATCCCAAGAGGCATATGGACAGACTGTCCAATGCACCTACTGCCTCTGCTGCAATGTCCTTCTGGCTGGAATGTCACATAGAGGCTCCTTTTGGAAGGCACATGGGGAGCCCATCTTAGTCCTGAAACAGAGTGGCACCTCCCAGTGGGCAGCAGTCACCAGGCTGTACGGTCCTGTCAAGTCCTGGGGGTGTCCTCTGGTCACTGTTTGGCTTTCTTCACAATGGTGCCCACAGCAGAAATGACGGTGGTCTTGGAGCCGCTGGCACTGGTGGTGACCGTGACCACAGCTGGCAGTGTGGCTGTGGTAGTGAGGATGGTGGGCTGCGCTATTGTTGTCACTGGGATGGCAGAGTCCCACTTGCTCTTCCTCTTTTGGGCATCTAGAGTAACACAAGAGAGAAGTCTAGATCAAAACCAACCAGAGCAGGACCCCAAAGGGGAGCCAGCAATCTAGACCCTACCCCAGGATCCAAGACTTGCTATGCTCACACTTAGCAGAACATAGCAAGGCCGAGCCTGGGCACAGGCCCTTCCCCGACAGGCCCAGGAGCCCTGGCTCTAGCTGCCGCCCCCAAGGCCATCTCTACCTGCAACAGCTGTGCTGGCAGTGGTGGTGGTGGTGGCCGTGGTATTGGTCGTCGTGCCTTTCTTGGTGCCCGTTACAAACTCAATCTGGAGGGGAGAGAGGACAGTGAGACCAGTGCTTGGCTGTGTGTCCATTTCCTGTGCCATCTGTCTGCTCCCAGGGGACAGGAGTTTGGCACTTACACAAGAGGCCCTGAAAACCATCTTTGCTGGGAGCATCTGGGGGAGGAGGTGCCTGAGACAGCCTGAAGGGCTTTTCACCTCTTCCAAGATCTCTCCCAGCATCACAGAGTACGCACATGCTTAGCACCCCTAGCACCAGGAGGAAGTGGTGCCTTCCACACAGGGGAGGACAGCTGTGGTCCCCGGTGCTACAGACACGTCCCTGCACTAAGCCTGGGGTTTGAAGGGGAGAGGAAAGAGAAAGAAGGGAGAGCCACTCAACGGTTAGGAAGGAGAAATGTAGTTTTATATCCCCTGGTACTAGCCCCCACACTCCTGGTCTGCCAACCAAGGCCTCAGTGAGGCCACAGCACAGCAGGCCTCACAGTCCCTCAGCCTGAGGCAAGGGGAGTATCTTGTGGCCACAGCAGCTGAGACACTGAGTCAGCAGGAGCTGGTGTCTTGATGAACAGCTATCTGTCTTGGGCTCTGGTCCTATGGTACAGCATAGAGGACTCTACTTTGATCTTGGAGTTAATCTGCTGCTCCTGAAGGACCCAGATCACACTGCTAAAGAAGTGGTGCTTGTTGTCCAAAATGATGGCTTATGGGGTCTCATACAGGAGACCACAGGGAAGCACACAAGCTGCCTGCTGAGGTCAGCTCTGTAGGTCAAGAAATGGACAAACTGGAGCTGGCCTTGGCCCACTCTCTCAGAAGGAATACCAACTTCTAATCAGGCCAAGGAGGCAGCAACGACCCATAAGAGACAGCGCTACCAGGACTCTGCAGAGGAGATGTAGAAGGGCAGACTCAGGGAACACCAAGCCTTCAAGCCACATGGTGGGGCACAGCAGTCTGCTGATGGAAGAGAGCATGGTCAATGCTGCTCAAAGCCTCAGTAGGCAGTGAAGGGTGTGGGGGGAAAGCCTAGGACTCCTGACTTAGACTCAGCCTGCAGGACCCGCACACTCCACACACCTGCCTCCACCCCAGCAGCTGTCACTACTCACTTTGGTCCGCTCCTTTTTGGCCTTTTCCAATTTGTCCATTTCAATCTTCTGGGCCTTGGCTGTGGAGAGAAGACACAGGCTACTATGAGGCATTCACGTTATGAGGTTGTCATGAGCAGTGTGTGATCAAAGGAGGTCTCTGCCCTGACCTAGAGGGCTGCACGGGTTCAGCATCCTGCACTTGGCAGGATGAAGTGCTGGGCCTTGGTTAGCATGGAACATGGGCCTTGACCAGGGTCTGGGGGCCTGCACACCTGCTGGGAAGGGTCAGCTGATCCTGAGGGAAGTATCTTCCCAATCATTAAGAAACACTAGATACAGAATTTTATTGTAAATAAAAATATTGGTAACTAATTCAAAGCAAAACCTGTAAGGGAGCCAGGTGGTGGTGGCACACACCTTTAATCCCAGCACTCCAGGCAGATCTCTGTGAGTTCGAGGCCAGCCTGGTCTACAAAGTGAGTTCCAAACCAAAAAAAAAAAAAAAAAAAAAAACAAAACAAAACAAAAAAAAACTTGTAAGGGCCACACATACATGTGCACCAAGGAGCCAGGACCTGGCATCTAGGCTCTGACTTGTGAATGGTGACTTACAGGCTCAGTTCTCTGTGCTGTGCTCATCGGCCTCAGAACACACTTCCTCTGCCCAGGGCATTCTGGCTCCCCCCCCCCCCACATCTCCAAACAGTTTCCTAACAGGGCCTCCCCAGTCCTTTGGCCAGGTCAGGTGACTCTGCTTGCCAAAGGCTCCTGACTGTACCACTACTCCGCTCACACTGACTCAGTGGCATCAGTGTGGGCATAGCTGATCCAACCACCTGTCATCACTGTGTTCAAGTCTTGTCAGCAAGGGCAGTCATTCTGTCCAAGGCCAAGTCGGCAGTAATCCTGTGGACAGGGCCTGGGCATAGACCCTGAAACAGGGGACACCTAGATCACTAACTGGATGGACAGATGGAAGGGTGTGTGGATGAGCAGATTAAACAGAAGTTACCTAATGCCTCATAGTAGGAGTCTTCAGACCAGCCATGGGGGTCAAACATATCCTGAAAAGAGAAAGTCAAGTGCAGTCAGAGACCATCAGAGAGCACGGGCCAGAAATGGATCTCCCTAGGCTGGGGCCCCAGCCCTATGGAAAGCACCGGGCTTCAGCTGTCCCCCAGTTGGATAACCAGGAATCTCTTAAGGATCCAGAGAAGGAGCACTTGCTCAGCTGGCAGCAGAGGAAGCAGTCCCACCGTTGGCTTCTAACTGGTTGGGACCCAGAGACCCATCCCGTCACTGGCATCTGTTAGACTGCCATCAGGGCCGCTCCATGGACCTTTCTGTGGCTCCCAGTCCCAGCCAGTCCAGCAAGCTCTATCACTCTCCAGCCCATGTGTGCAGGACACACCTTTGGATAGTTGGTGCCCAGCTCATCAATGGCACAAAACTGGATCAGCTTCTCGTAGATGCTGAAAAGGGAACAGAACAATCAGCGAGCAGGGTCTGCATTGGTCCCACATCCCTGTATGGAACCAGAACCATCAGCTCCTGGGACTATGACAAAGAGATGAAAACTTTCAACCCAGTTCACTTCTTCCAACGCAGCCTCTGATGGAAGCCTGTCTTCCTGTCCCTTATGACTCTGCACTCTCCTCAAATGGCTGTGGCTAGGGGCCAGGATGAGGGCCAAGACAACAATGCATGTCACGTCTAATGTAGCTGTTTCTGGCCTTTTGTTAGCATGGCTGAGTTGGGGCTTCCACACTCAGATCCACACAATGGCTAGCATAGGTTCCCATTGTCACGCACCATGTTCTTTCTTGGGTTTTTGACTAGTTTGAGTATTGGAAAGAATAAGACCCAGACATAGGCAGGCACAGTAGTGCAACCTTTATTCACAGCACTCAAATCCCAGCATGTGGGAGGCAGAGGCAGGCAGATTCTGAGAGTTCGAGGCCAGCCAGGGCTACATAGTGAAACCCTATCTCAAAGACTCAAACAACAGACCCAGACATAGCTTTGTTCCTAAAACCCTTTACCAAGAGGCAAAACCCAGTTTTTTTGAGTTGGAAGAACCTCTAGTGATTGTCTTATTGAATGCCCTCCTTTAGGACCAGGTTGGTGACCAGAACTCAACCAGGCCTCAGGCCTCTTTTTTTTTTTTTTTTGGTTTTTCGAGACAGGGTTTCTCTGTGTAGCTTTGCACCTTTCCTGGATCTCCCTCTGTAGACCAGGCTGGCCTCGAACTCACAGAGATCCACCTGCCTCTGCCTCCCAAGTACTGGGATTAAAGGCATGTGCCACCACCGCCCAGCATGGTTTTTTTTTTTTAATTAAGAAAAAATTTTCGGGGTTGGGGATTTAGCCCTGGGTTCAATCCTCAGCTCCGACCAAAAAAAAAAAAAAAAAAAAGGAAGAAAAAATTTTCATTCATTTTACACACCAAAGATCTCCACCCACCCCACCCCACCCCAAGCCAGACCTCTTAGCCATCACTGCAGAGTAAGTAGCTCACACCTTGAACCTGTATTCAATCTGTAAACCTCTTATGTGTCTAGCAGGCATCTAGTCTAAGTGGAAGTCTGGGCGAAGCCACTCTGGGCTCAGATGGGATCAAAGCTGGACCTCTCCTCGACAGCTTCCCAAGGTGTCCTTGGTCCCCATCTCACACTGTCATCTACAGGCTCGGAGGAGCTCACCTGGGGTTCCGGAACTCCTTCTTCCTCTGGATGATATAATTCATATCCATTCCCTCCTTTATCTTCCTCTCGTAAAGCTTCTGGATCTTGTCCTGTGAAGTTGAGAGGGGTGAGCATGCCATGAGCCTGCCCCCGACAATCCAGTCTGTGCCCCCGGACCACATGAAACCTGATTTCAATTGTCTCAGCTTATACCCAGCCTCTGACCAGTTTTGCACAGGCAAGTCAGGCCCACATCAGTCACTTTCCATTGCCGATTTCTCCTAGCCCATCCTCTGATATCAGTATAGAGTAGGAGAAAGACCAAGTCAGAAGCTACCTGGAAGCCAAGAACCAAACCCACAAGTGGATATCAGCTCCCAACAACCCCCACCCCACCAAGGAGGGCGTAAAGAAAGTCTAAGAGTTAATGAGCGAGGCTGGAGAGATGGCTCAGCACTTAAGAGCACTGGCCGTTATTCCAGAGGACCCAGGTTCAATTCCCAGCACCCACATGGTAGGTAGCTCATAACTGTCTGTAACTCCAGTTCCATAGGATCTGACACTCAAACAGATATACATGCAGGCAAAACACCAATGTGCACAAAATAGAAATAAGTAACCATATGAGGTCTTTAGGAGATCTGAGAATGTGCCGTCACCTCAGAGGGAGAGGCAGACTTTTTTGAAGTTGGTCTCAAACTGTCTAGATGCCTTTAAAAAAAAAAAAAAAAAAAAAGATTTATTTATTTATTATGTATAGAGCATGTATGTCTGTAGACCAGAAGAGGGTGCCAGATCTCATTACAGATGGTTGTGAGCCACCATGTGGTTGCTGGGAATTGAACTCAGGACCTCTGGAAGAATAGTCAGTGCTCTTAGATGCCTTTTTTAAATTTTATTTTTGGTGGTGCTTAGGATGGAACCAGGGCCTTGTGCAGGCCAGGCACATGCTCTAGTGCAGAGCTGCACCTTACAATGTTTTCTGTAAGGTGGGTGAGAGAGCTGGTTCACGCCAGTTAACAAGGCTCACAATCAAGGGTCAAGAGCTAACCTCTCAAACTCCTCCATGGATGCTCAATCTAGGAAAACAGCAGTGCCAGCATCCAAGCTGGTGACACAGGCCCAGAGACTAAGCCTGTGACAGGGGCTGTGCTGGTTGGTTTTTGTCAACTCAACACAAACCTACACATGCCCGGAAGAGGGAATCTTAATTGAGAAAATGATTCCATAAGACTGGCATGTTAGGCAAGTTCTTTTTGTTTTTGCTTTTATTTTTGAGACAGGGTTTCTCTATGTAGCCCTGGCTGTCCTGGAAATTGCTCTGTAGACCAGGCTGGCTTTGAACTCAGAGATCCACCTGCTTTTGCCTCCTGAGTGCTAGATTAAAGGTGTGTGCCACCACTGCCTAGCTTATAGTTTTTTAAATCACAGCAATAGAAATCCTTAAAACTGATGGCATCAATGTTGCCTAGTACCAGTGAAGAGGCCCCAGAGACTCGACTCAGGGCAGAGCCTCCTCTGAGAAGAGCGGTCTGAGCCAGGAACATGAGCAGCGGTTCAGTTCAAGGGCTAAGTGCCGGGCAGTGACACATGGAGACTCTCCAGAGAGAAAAGATCTGGGGAGCACTTTACCTGCCAGAGGTGGGAGGGGCTAGAGGTCCTAGGCAGCTCTCCTGAGCCTTTCTTAGAAGAGGTGACCACTCCCCCCAGTCAGAAGGCCCAATCTGACCCTCTTTCTGATGACAGGCATGAGGAAGCCTGAGGTTTGGAAAGCACTTCACTATCGGGGAGCGAGAAGCTGGCCGTGCGAAGCCTCTCCTTGGGGGTTACGTCAAGGGCACTGCAGGAGGCCTTACACAGGAGGCTCGGCAGCTCGAGGTGAACCCTGACTTACAGGATCTAGACCCATCAAAGGTTCTGCTGTTTGTTTAAACGCCATGGTCCCTATACCCAGAAGAGCAAAAAAGAATATTCTGAACTTAAGAGCTCTGAGTGGCTGGTTGCTTTTGCTTGGCAGGCCTGTAGAACTGTCCTTACAGGCTTCAACTTGTTTGGCATGGAGGGTGATGCCATCCTGGGGGGTGATGGGGAGGGAGGCAGACAACTTAGCCAAGGGAGGGGACTTCTGGGAGAGGAAGAGAATCTGTACTGTGCCCTAGTCCTGACTCTGGTCCTCTCCTGGACTGCTGCATTCCTCAGCCCTAGGACTTATTAGTCATCCATCCATTTGGGTGGTGCCATGTGCTTGCTGGATAGCTGGAGGCACTCAGAAGAAGCGGGATCAAAGGCAGGACAGGGGGAAAAGGTCCACGATTATGGAGCCCTGGGCACCTGCCCTGTTGTTTACTGAAAGGTCCTACTCACAGGGGACTTAGAGAGGGACAAGGAGAAGCAAGCACATGGGTGAAGTCTCAGTTGTACTGAGTCCTGTTTCCCTCGGTCAACTGCACAGACGAGAGGCTGCTGTTCTTAGGCATTTAAAACCTTGTGTCAGGAGTTGGGTGGCGGTGGATTTCAGTGAGTTCAGGTTAGTCTAGTCTACAAAACCAAACCAAAAAACCAAAAAGAACCCAAAACCCAACCCAACCAACCAACCAACCAACAAACAAACAAAAAAAACCCCTTGGGTCAGGCCTGCAGGCAGAAGCTGCTGATTTAGGAACACAGAAAGAAACCATGTGTTTAAATGCTGCACCTTACACTTCTGGAACTTATTTTACATTCTGATGGCTCCTCAGTTTCTTGTCAAATTTCCCTGAGAAGTCCCCTGGCTCAGTGAGGCTGCAGAGAAGATGGATGTTACTTTGTTGAGGTAGACCTTAGGACCTCAGTGAGAGCAGCACATGACAGATGTGGCAGCGACTGTCAATGCCTGAGATCTGGCTTACAGGAATTATCCAAGACTGCAGGCTCCTGCCCACCCGGCAGTTTGACTTGGTCTTTCTCCCTGGCATGGCCTCTGAAGGTCATGGCCCAACCAGACAGTGTAACCCAGGCCATCTCATCCACGTGGGCAGCCTGATCCTCGCTTACTTGTAAGTGATTTGAACATCTGCCAGGCGGTTCTGGTGGGATCTTGATTTCATCAGGTGACATGTTTCGGACCCTTTCAGAAAAGGAGGCTGTTGAGGAAACAGAGGGAATTCTGGGGTTGGGAGGAAAGGCCAGGGGTGATAAATAAAGGCACAAGCACACAATGACTCCAGAGAGGGAAACATGCTGTAAAGACAGTGAGCAGGCTGTCAGGGACATCCAGGAAGATTACCTGAGTTGAGATCAAATGGTCAGAAGCCTGCCATGTGTCAACCTGGGAGAAGGGAAGTTGAGGTAGAGGGGACAGGTGTAAATAACACATGCTACAAAGCTCCGTGACTAACTTTTAAGGAAAGAGCATGTCCTGTAAAGGGCTGGGGGAGGGGGGAAGGGAGGAGCCACACTCCAACAAATGTGCCAATTTCTACAGTGTAATTCTGCCTGGTGGAAGACACTGAACCCAGGGCTGGAAGAGACACAAGTCAGCCTCAAGTACAAGTCAAGTCCAGCCTCCACAGTAGGAGTCACAGCTGCTTGGCACTATCCTTCTGGTCTGGGGCTATCTTGCCTAGGCTAGGGGAAACTGTGTTTAGGGTTCCCAATGTTTTGGGTCCCAAGCAGCTTGTGCATAAAAAGACTTGAACAAAAGGCCTGATTCTGACATAAAGACTCACAACTCCCAAGGGCAATTCCCTCCGAGAATGGCCACTGCCCACCCAAGCCTGCCTCCTCTCTCACTCCCTTCCCTGTAGCCTCTGGCCACCCCAGGACCTCAGAGCCCTGCTTAGGAGCACACAGACAATGGGCTATTTGTTGTGGGGTTCTGCTGTGCTCTTTAACAATCATGAAAAGGACCACACAATGAACAAACAGCCTAGGGTGGGGCAGGAGGAGGGAACACCAAAGCCACCACCACCAGCAGGCAGTGGAATGCTTGCTGCGGACCTACTGTGTGCCAGGCCTTTACCTAAGCCCTTTCTTGGAACAGCTCTCTAAGGCTGACGCACGCCTGGGTGGAAGGGACTAGAGAGGCATAGCCTTCCTGGTCTCTTGTCCCAAGGCTGGGTTTATTACTTTTTAAAGATTTTACTTTTTAAAAATTACATATATGTCTGTTATGTCTGTGTGTGGGTTCCTTGCATGTGGGAGCGCAAGAGCCCTCAGAGTCTGGAGAGAGCATCAGATCCCCTGGAGATGGAGTATGGAGGTTGTGTGCTCCAGAACACGGGTGCTGGGACTCAAATTCAGGCCCTATCGAAGCAGAATGGGTTAGCTGCTAAGCCTCCTCACTGGCCATGATTTTAAAACAATCCCAGATCTCAAGGGCTTTAAAAAAAAAAAAAAAAAAAAAAAAAGGGTGTGTGTGAATCACTTCATTCAGGGGCCCAGGCTGGCCCTACTTCCTGGGCTGCAGCGACTCTCCTGCTTCAGCCTTTTGATCAGCAGGGGCTGCAAGCATGCACCACTGCAGCCAGCAGAGGTTAATGTTTTCTTCTTTGCTGATAAGGTGCTTTGATCTCTGCTCAGTTTGCCATCTGTGATGAATGCAGTGCTGAGTAAGTCAGGGGACAATGCCTCAGAGATCCCAAACACTAATGACTTTGCTAGTTCAGCTGCTGTGCTAGTTCTGGCCTGTGCATACTACAAACACACTGAGGCCAGGGGTCAGGCCCAAGGCAGTCTCAGAACACAAGTACAGTGCTGGGTTTCAGCACCACCAGTGGGTTGTAAGTAGACACACCCTAAGCACAGGCTGCGCCCCACAGATCAAAGGTCCTGTTGTGGGCCTGAGATGCAGTGGCTGCCCAAGTCTCTGTAAGGGACTACCCACTTGTCAATGCACTGCACTCCTCTGCCATCCCCACTGGCCTCAGCTGGGGAACCACCCAGCTCTGGCAGGTGTTCCAAAGCCGAATCTTGATTTCTTCCTTCTTCCCAGCCCTGGGATAAGCAGAAGTTCTAGGTCTGAGCTCAGACTACGGGGACTAGCTGAGAGTGGAAGCAGCTGGAAAGAGCTGGTTGTGGCATTTTGTGAGCGTTAGTAACAAAAGCAAGAAGGTCTTGGCAGGCGCTGGGGCTGGACAGGGTATATGTGCATGTGACAGAGACAAAGAGTGCCCTTTGGCATTTGCCAGGAAAGCTTTTTAGAAAAACAGGGTGTGACTCTGTTACCGTAGCAACCCTCCACCCTCTGAGGCATAATCAGTAGACAGTAGAACAAGAGAAGGAACCCCTTAAGAGCAGGGGTAGAGCCGGGTGGTGGTGGCGGCGCAAGCCTATAATCCCAGCACTCGGGAGGCAGAGGCAGGTGGATCTCTGTGAGTTCGAGGCCAGCCTGGGCTACAGAGCTAGTCCAGGACAGGCTCCATAGCTACAGAGAAACCCTGTCTCAAAAAAAAAACAACAATAAACAAACAAACAAAAAAACCCAACAACAACATAAGAGCAGGGGTAGATACAGGGCTATTCTTGGGAAGTCAATGACAAGAAAGTGCCATATTCTGGACAACAGAATAAAAGTTTACTTCACAGGCTTCAAGACAGACTCCAGTGACTCTTCTCAGTGCTAGGACAAATCCAACACAGGAGACAGCTGCCCTATGTGTAGCCAGAGCCCCAAACCACTGTCTCAGGAAATGTGCTAAGCAATGTGTCCACAGACACTTGAGGGCAGCGTCTCTGCCCGTAGCTGTTGCTTGGCTATGCCGGGGTGGCCTGTAAGGGCAGCTGCACTTACTATTTGAGAAGCATGCTGTCAGCATGAGTCATGCCCTGCAAATGCCTTTGTCAAAAAATATCGGCAGTATCCATGGCCGCCAGGTAGGATCTGAGCAGAGCAGCTAGCCCCAGGATAGGGCAGCGGGGAAGCAGGGTCAGCAAGCCCAGAGGGGCAGAGGCTGCTTGCAGGATACTTGAGAGGCAGTAAATAGGAGGTTCCTGAGTGACTCGGAGCTCTCCCCCAGCTGCATCAGCACTGTTCCAGGCCAGGCCAGCAGCTGTCAGGAGTTGCAGTGCTGGAGAGGCCCGAGAGTTGGCTTCTTGGCTCTTTGTTCTTTTAGAGGTGGGACACCCGACACCCAGGACTCACTCAGTTAAAAGGAGCTGAGTTCAGACAGAGGGGGCAGTAAATATCGCATCATGACCAGAAGCCACTCTGCTGAAGAGGAACTGACTCACCACCTACCCCTTGAAGAGAAAAAGCACTGCACCTATGCAGATGAAAGATGTACCGTGTCCCCCACAAGAGAGCGAACGAACAAATCCTGTCTGCCACAGTGAGAGGTTCCTTAGCCCAAACAGACAAGTGAAAAGGGATGGCTATGCTCAGCAGCGTGGATGCAATCTCTAAAGCACAGTGTCCAAACAGAAAGCCAGACAGGAAGACCAGGATCTGCACCACACTCTCCACTGTGGTGCTTCTGCTTCCCAAAGCGACACCTGCCTTGTTATTTCAGCGAGGAGGAGCAAGGACGCTTGTGCTGCCCGCGGGCAGACAGCATTCTACTGCTAAGCATCCTATCATGCACAAGATGGCCCTCGTGACAGAATGAATGGTCCAGCCCAAGGGTCAACGGGCCCTAATTTACAGGACATTGTCAAAATAGGGCTGAACTCCCATCAAGACCACTTCTTACTTGAGACTTACCTCTTCCTGCACAGAGGAGTTAACCAGGGACCAATAAGAAGGGTAGAACTGATGGTTGGTAGGGCTAGCACAGCTATGTCTATCAAAATTCACCAGTGTACACTTAAACTCACAACTATGAAATTACTCTATGAAATGCATCTCAAAAAAACTATTTCAAAGACATGGCACAGAGGCTGGGTGTGGTGGCATTTCCTGGAATACTGGATCTTGAGAGGCTAAGGCAGAGGACCAACCAGTTTAAAGCTAGCCTGGGCCCCATAGTTGTTGACTCCTGTTTGTGCTAACTACATGAATCTTAAAATAAATAAATAAATAAAATGTCAAAACAAAGCCAGAGAAAGAGCCACGCTGGTTGTGGAGGACCCCCAGCTGATGCCCACACACACTCTACCACTTCTCTGATGCTGGTTCCTGACCAGGTTGCTCTCTGACCCCAAGCCTTGAAGTTTCTCGGCAGTGAACAGCAGAGTGAAGTGGGACCCAGATGGAAGAGGCTACAGCTCCTGCTACACCTGGTCTTGCAGGCCGTTTCTGGCTTCCAATTAGATGTGTACCTTGCCTCCTCTGCCCTTGAAGCCGTCATATCCCAAGTGTCATCTTCTAAAGAACAAATTCTAAGGATTAAGAAAATTCTGGTTCCTGATTTACATAGATGTATGTGAATGTGTCTGAGTGTGTGTATGTGTATCATGTGTATGCAAGTACCTGCTGAGGGCAGAGAATAAGGTATTTGACTCCCTGGACCTATAGTCACAGAAACTTGTGAACCACCCAACATGGATGCTGGGAAATGAACCTGGGTCCTCTGTAAGAACAGCAAGTGCTCTTAACCACTAAGCCATCTCTCCAGCCCCTGACTTCTTTAAATAAGACTTAAACTATCTATCAGAGAACCTAGGGATCAAGGCTGAGTAATTATGTTCTTGCCCAATGGGTCCAAAGGAAAATGGAATGAATGATCCCTAGCACTTAGTTATGGAAAACCACTCACTCGTCAACAACCTACAACAAATGGGTGCTTCTTGGAGAAAGAGCAGGTGGGCGGGACACTGGAAGCACACTTTCAAGCCAAGTTTCTGAGCTTTGAACCCCCAGGGCTGGAAAGCATAAGCCTTGAACATACACATGGAGATGCAGGGGTGGGCTCTGCAGGTGTCCTTTGGGAACAGAACCAAAAAAAGTAGGAGCACACTTTTCCTAAAGATTAGCACAATGGCCAGGGAGCAGGCGACGGCTGTTGCTGAGGGAAGGCTCTGACAGTGACACCAGGAACCTCCCCTGGGTCAGGTTTTTGGAGCCATTACCAAGTCCATGGCTAAACTAAGGAGCGAGTGGCTTTCTAAAAGGCTTAGGATGCTGGGGCTGGCAGAGGGCATGGATGGAATGTGGCTTCCCACAAGTCATTCCACTCTCCAAAGTTACCAAGGGCCGCATATGCCAAGGCTGTGAGCCATGTTCCTGCCTGGGGACAAGGCAAAGTGCCTGCAGAGGCCTTATGCTGATTCCCTGAGCAACATGAATATGGTAGTGGGGACACGAGGCTACAAAGACAGAGAGGTCAGGTCCAGGGCACAAGTGGAAGAAGCAAAGACCAAGATGAACTCCCAGCTGTACAGAACTCTACACTCCCTTGACAACACTGGCAGCCACCCAAAGCCCAGAAAAAACGCACACAAAATGCCATTTTCAAAGAATGTTGCCTGGAGGTCTCACCCATTCACCCTAGGAATTGCCAAAGGCTTTGGGAGCTCACAGCAGGGAGATGCCCAAAAGAGCAGAGGCCTGGCATGAGTGGAAGCCAGCTTGCTCAGGGCAAGGACTCAGAGTATACATGCCCCCAGGGTACTCACCCACTAATTCCTGGGGATCCCGCTTCTCTGCTTCTGTATTATCCTGTAGAGAGAGAAACACACAAAGGTAGGGCTGGGCTCCTGGGCACAGTCACTCTCTTTACCAAGATACGGGCTTCCTGGAGGTTGAAGGGTTGGTGACAGTGAGCAGAGCTTCAAGGCTCCGGGACCCAGAGCTCTGATCACTTCTCCCCATCATGACAGCTGGGAGCTCCATGGCCCCAGGAGGGACTGCACTGAGCCATGCTGCGGAGAGCCCAGAACAGTGACCACGCTCCTGCCACCGGTGTGACCTGTTCCCTGCCCATGGCTCCCCTGGGTTGGGAGAGCTTATCTGAACATACCACTAGGGAGGGCTATGAGGGGAACCCTCTCTGCCACCTACCTCCCGTGACTGCTTGCTCCTGGGAATTTTCTTATTTCGCTCCAAACAAGCAGGGCAGACTTTATCATGAGCATTAAGGGGCAGCTCAAAGAAGCCTTTTAGAGACTAAATGAGGTCCCCCAAAGTCCCTGGCTTGAGGTCTCTGGTCCTCCTTGACCCTCACCTCTCCTTACATTGGTTTTATATTCTGTCCAAAGAAATATATATATAAAATTTCACACTGAAAACAAATGTCTTATTTCACTGCTTTGCCTAACCAGGTCAAGCTGAGGGGGTGACAGTTAGGCTACAGGCTTCTGGCACAGCAGGAAGCGAAGCCTTGTCTCTGCTGATCCAAGGGTCCTTGAACTCAGTAAGATCAGGGATCTTCAATGCCCCAAGGACAGAGATGGAAATTGCAGAGGAGGAGTTCACTGAAGGTTCAAATCTGGTTCCCGCCCCATGCTCAGTGAGAGAGGAGGTAATACAGCAATGGTTGTGCAACAGGGTCTTCACAGGGGAGCAGCCGCAGAGCTGGGCCCCGGCACCAAGAAGGAAGGGAAGGGGTGTGAAGGGTCCAAACTCCTCCAAGTCAGGCATGGCCCCGTGCCAAGATCAGACCCCCTTCCCTCTGATTCTGAGACAGACCCAAAGTCCCCTCTTTTCTGAACACTGCAACTATTCATTCAAACTGTAAGAGCACAATGTTGAAGCCAGATTGCTTAGCAACCTGTTTCTCCTCACCATCCACCTCCTGCCAATCAGGTGGGCAAAAAAGGGGGCTGGGAGGCAGGCCTGGAGGACTGCCACATCAAGTTCAGGTTGGAGTCATAAATCAACTGCTGTTCAGACGGTGCCAATGTCTCAGGGACCAACAACAACTCCTTTGTAGCAGTAATGGGAAGAAAGCTCAGCATTAAGGAGCATTTCAGTGACCAGGCGTGGGACTAAAATTCCCTTGTGTTTTTCCACTAGGAGACAGCTTCCTGGGGGGTAACAGCAGGAAAACATCAGCTGGAGTTCCCGCCTTCCCAGGCAGACACACAGGCCCACAGAGGGATAGGCCTATGAAGTCTCCAGGGCCCAATGCTCTCCAGAGAGCTGTGAGAGTAGACTGGGGAGTCACTAGAATTTTAATACAGTGTCTACCCCAGAGTGATAGAAGTGAATCACATCTCTTTAAAGGGTCTGGCTGGCCCAGCTGAGGTTGTTTGACCCTGTCTCTGGGAGAACAGATATGATGCTGTTAAAAAGGAAAACCATGGGCAGGACCAAAATCCCCGTCTTGGTCCTATGATCTATGGCTTGGCTCCTCAGCCTTTCTAAACTCATCATCCTGTCCAGTGAGAGGCTCCAAGTCCCTGCATCACCTGTTCTTCAGTGGAGACAGGTCCAGATGTCAACAGCATAGAGGAAAGCTGAGTAGGAAAGTGACCAATGAAGATGGGCATCTAGAGCTCAGTGGTAGAGCACTTGCCTAGCATACACAAACAGGAGTTTGATCCCCAACACTGCAAAGACAAGCTCCAAAGTCGGAACTACTTAAAACAGATTATCCTTGAGGTGAATTTAACATGATGATTCTTATGGCACAGTGCAATGACCCTTTAGAGCCCCAGCCACACCGGTGGTTGGGTGGGCAGAAATGGGCAGGGATGTGTGTCACAGCAAAGCAACGATCCAGAGACAGCTTCCCACCAGCCTCACCAGATGCAAAGAGTTTTGTGTGAATCTGAACCCAGCACCTGTGAATTATGATCATGCTGGCCGAAGACAGGCTAGGTGGACACGGTTAAACTGCAGACAGGGTAGGAAGCCCACTACAAACCTGCGTGATTGAGGAGAGCCTCCTCAGCCTTTGAAAGGGTCAGAAGGGGAGTCATGAAGATTCAGGTGATAACAGGACACCTCTGTTCTCCTTTCCTTCCCTTAAAGCAGTGTTTCCAAATGCCCAAGGATACTTGTTAGAACTTGTATAGCTCTCTTCCTCTGGCTTTCAATTAGTCAGCCTTAACTCAGACTACAAGAGCTATTTACCAGACAGTTGTCTGTATCAAGAGGGGGACCTGGAACCCATAGCAGAGACAAAAAGGCTCCTCAGTCTCGGGCTCTCTCCTCTGGGAAGAAGATGGAAATAGCACCAATGTAGGAAAGGAGAGCAGCTCTGAGGTCAGCTTTTTCACCTAGTCCGAATCCAATGAAGACAAAGTAAAACCCAAACTCATAGCTTTCTAAATGAAGCTAAAAGGGGGGGGGGGGACCTGGGCTCACATGCTGAGCATAGTCACAAGGTAGCATAGTCATGCAATCCTAGCACTCAGGAGGCTGAGGCAGGTGGATTTCAAATTGTAGGTCAGCTTGGGCTACCCATCACCATCCTTGCCTCAAAACACACACACACACACACCCAACCCTCCCCCAAAAAACCCAAAAAACAAAAAAACAGGAGCCCAGTGTGGTAGTGCACAGCCTGGAGTTTGAGGCAAGCAGACAGGCAGGACTAAATAATAAGAGTCCAGAGTCTTAACAAAGAGTGGTGGTGCCCGTCTTTAATTCCAGCCCTTGGAAGGGAGGCGGGTATCTGTGAGTTTAAATCCAGCCAGGACTACACAAAGAGATAATGAAATCCTGTCTCAAATAAACAAATAGGGGAAAGGGAGAGACGGAACACCAATTCTGACGTGAGGACCCATCTTCTGTCTATACTCTCCCTTCCCCTCTCCCCAGCCTTCACCTGAGGCTAATGTCTCAACAGCCACAGCATGAGGAGCTGCAAGGGGCTGGAAAACAGTGCTATGAAACTGCCCATTTGTTCTTCTCAATAATTCTGATTGACACTTGCAGATCAGTGATGGAGGCCTTGCTGTGTCACAGCAATCACAGACCCCAGAACATGGCCTCCATGCAGAGAATAGCAAAGTTCGGTCACGGATGGAGCTAATAGGCAGAGGAAGGAAGAACGATACAGACCCATGGAGCAGGAGAGACAGTCACATGAGCTAAGAAGAGTTATGCAGTGAGAAGCAGCAGGTTTTGGTGGACAGAAGGAAGTTTATGTACAACCAGCCTCCATCAGCCCTTCTGGGAACCAGCCCGAGGCCCCTACAAAGCTCCAATGATAACCTTGAGTAATAGCATACAGCCTCTGGGACCTGATTCTGCCAGTTGACATGCCATGCTTTCTTCCTGGCCCTGGGAGCATTAGGCATGAGAAGGCACTCTGAGTGGGCAGCATGCAAGGGGCAGGGCAAGCATGCTACATACTGGACGATCCCGCTGGACAGTGTAACCCGGCAGCTGGGGAGAGATTGAGGAGGCAGCATCCACCCACCTTATCCTCTGAGGTCCCAGACAGCCCTTGAAGTTACAAAGTCCTAATATGCTATTTCATTTAGTGAGCAGAGTTCACTCAAAACAAGAAAAAAAGGAATTCTTAAAGCCACTTGTGGTGGCTCACACCTGTAATTCCAGCACTGAAGAGGTAGAGGAAGTTGGATTGCTTAGTTCAAGGCTACTCTAGGCTGACCAAAGCAAACCAAAATCTCCCTCCCCAAAGGAATGTTCACGACAGCCCCTAGGCCCTACCAAATGTCTGTGTCAATTTTCTCTCCTCCCCTTTCTACAGGTGGCCTGCTCTTTGCTCTCCCTCATCTAGAAGATGCACCCTATGCACACCTTAGAGCTCACTTGCAAAAGCATCCTGTCCCACCTAACTGCCTGGTGAGGTCCTTCCAGCCCACCCCGTGCTCTTAAACTGCCTGGCTGCTGCAGGTGCGCACACAGCACAGACACCTGCCACTTTTTCTTTAGTTAGAGCTGGATTTACAACTACCTTCAGCTGCCATGGAATAACTCTAGGCTGCAAACATGTTAGCAGCAGTTAGCTCTGATGTGTGGGTTCACTAACAACACCAGAAAGAGGTGGGAGAGTAGCTAAGGAGGGGACTAAAGGCTGATGTGGGATTGGGGTTGGGGAGGTACCAAAGCTGAAGTTAAACCCCACTTCTTCCCCTACTCCCTTTCTGCCTGTGTAGCTGAGACCTTCTGAAACGGTGGACCCTCCCGCCTCATGTCTCTAGAGTGTTGCAAGTGCAGGCCTGTCCCACCATACCCAGCCCTGCAGCCTCTTTCTTTTTTTCTTTTTTGGTTTTTCCAACTGCCTCTGCCTCCTGGGATTACAGGCCTGCGCCACCACCGCCCGGCCAGCCTCTTTCTTACTATTCATCCGAATGGTCTTAAATCCTGAGACAAAGGGGGGAAAAGACACAATTAAGCTGGGTGTGGTGGCACTTGCTACAAGTCCCACCTATACTAAGAGGCTGGTCACTTGCTCAGGACTGAGGCCAGTCTGAATAACCAGCAAACCCTGCCTCAAGACAACCATACAAATAGACACCAAATCCACGAACAACAAAAGACACTGCTGGACACTGAGCTCACGTACAGATTCCATAAGTAATCTGCTGAAGATTTATTATGTCACAGACAATGGGTCAAACACTGAGGCTAAAATTAAGAAAATTTAATCCCAGGGAACAATTTTAGGTGTTTTTTTTTTGTTGTTTGTTTGTTTTGTTTTGTTGTTGTTGTTTTTCTGTCTTTTCGAGACAGGGTTTCTCTGTGTAGTTTTGCATCTGTCCTGGAACTCACTCTGTAGCTCAGGCTGGCCTTGAACTCACAGAGATCCGCCTGCCTCTGCCTCCCGAGTGCTGGGATTATAGGCATGTGCTACCACCACCCAGCCAATTTTAGGTTTTATGTTAAGCCTTTTGATTAATGATCTCATTTAATTTTCACAATAGCCCAGCAAAGCGTGTTCTGAACCACCATGCCACACTGCTACTTCAGGACTGGTACCACCCCAGGAGCCCTCCTGGGGGCATCAGAATGGCAACCAACAAGGCTCTCTGTGTATGTGGGGATAATCATCACACTTAGGTGGTAGAGGTGAGAGGATCAGGAATTCAAGGTCTTGTCTGAATCCTCTCCTTTCGGCTCCCTGAGCAACCCCTCCCCCACAATACCCAAGGGCCACGATGGGGTATGTAGATGACAGCCCGGTGACTCAGTGAAGTCACCAAAATCTTGTGTGTGGGGGCATTGGTTGGCCTGTGGTCCAGAAGCCGGCTCCCACACAGGCGTGCTCTGGAGAAGCACCATCACCAGTACATTTCCTTCAAGTGTCCTATGGGCCAGGACAGGTACTTGCCTGGGCACACGGCCCAGGCAGGAATGGGAAGACTACACTTAGCAGAAAAATGGGCGGAAGCTGGTGGAGCCAGTGTGGATGCACCAGAGTTGCCTTGCTCCCAGACAGCTCAGACAGGAAGGCTCAACTCGCCCACCAGTGCCAGAGGCTTCCCCAGGAAGGCAGCCTCAGCTTGTCCCTGCAGTCTGAAGGAAAGGCAGGGAAGGGGAGGAAATGGCTCTTTCTCTACTGAAAAACCCGACTAAAACAAAGCTGAAACGCATGGCTCAGCAGGCAAGGTATGTGCTTCACACAAAGCCTGCTGAAACCAGCCGGGCTTGAATGTGAAATCGAAGTCTGGCCAAAAGTCATTTCTGATGGGAGAGTACTGATACCTGACTATTCCAAGTCACCTGTCCTTGACAGTGAGGCAGGACTGTTGTTTCTTGGGATGTGTCAAGGGTGGCCCTCTTCCTGGCCCCTGGAGCAGTACAGATGGTTTACATCTGGATGCAGATGCTACTTTATATCAAGGACCCAAACCAAGCCCTTGGGGGTGGGGCTATACCACCCTTCTTCTCCTTCAAGGCTCCCATAAGAAGAGTCTCTAGGATCTAACAGCTCTGGAGTGTGGAGAGACGAACTACACAGGACGAAAAAGAGAACTGTATGATCTGAGAGGGGAAGACTCAAGCCTCAGCCACAGCGCTTCGGCCATCAGTCAGTCACAAAGCATCAGAGCCCGGGTCACCTCCAGCTGAGGAGTTAGAGTAACAGCAAACAGTGGAGAGCCCAGGACGATAGGACACAATGCAAACTGGCAAAAAGTACATATTGGCAGGAAGGGGGTTCTTTACTCTGGGGGACCAGAAGGAAGCCTGGTAGCTTATGTTGTGACTGGAGAAAAAGTTACCCAACTCCAAAGTCAGGAATACAAATGGTCACTGTGGGCACGCCTTTAATCCCAGCACTTGAGAGGCAGAGGCAGGAGCATCTCTATGAGTTTGAGGCCAGCCTGGTCTATAAAGCAAGCTCTAGGAAAGCCAGGACTACATAGAGGCCTTGTCTCACAAAAAGAAAAAAAGGAAACAAACAAATGAACAAAAAACCAAATTGGCAAAATCCTTCCAAAACTCAGGAATCACACAGGCGCCTCATTGCAAGGCGCAAGGATAAAACAGAACTGAGGTGGGGAGTGCTGGATTCCTAGGACAGGCAATTTTCTGTATCATGTAATTTCAAAAAGATGAATCCCAGCTGGGAAAGGAGGGGCCCAGCCACACCTCAGTAAGCAATCTATGGCATCTGGCTCTGAGAGGAAGGAGGTATGTTGGGGCTTGCATGGCTGATGGGAAGCGGGCATGCAGTGGCTTCTTCCTGGCTGAAGAACCACAGAGGAGAGGGTGAGGCCCCCCTGGAGTCTCAGCTCCAGTACACCTGGAGCAAGGGCAGTCAAGATGGTTCCTCTGGCACTGTGGTAAAGCCAAGAAGAGGATCAGAGGAAATCTCCCGGAGTCTGCATGCCCTAGTGAGTAAAGAGTGAGTAGGCTTGAAAGGAAGGGCTTCACCCACAAGCAGTGGCAAGGCAGTCCCGACCTTAGCTAGAGACTTCCTGAGGACTGAGAAGAGAACCCGCCACACCCCAATCCCAGCTTGAGCTCTCCTCAGTTTGTGGGTGAATACCTACTTAAGTGGGCTTCAACAGGGTGGAGCTTCAGAGGTGTTACTCCTGATCTGGGTAAGGAACACAGGCTCCCCTGAGACACTCCCTGGACAGCACTTCATCTGACAACCATAAGAATACAATCAGGTCTGGCTGGCGCAGCTTACTGACTACTACACATGCTGAAGAAAAAATGTACACAGAGACAGTGTGGAAAATTATGATGCTCATGGAGCTGCTACCAGAATGATTTCCACAGTTTTCTTTTTCCTTTTTTTTTTTTTTAAGGTGGGGATCAAACCCAGGGCCTTGTGCTTGCTAGGCAAGCGCTCTACCACTGAGCTAAATCCCCAATCCCACAGTTTTCTTTTAAAACTTATTTTTATTTGATTTGCATGAGTATTTTGCCTGCATATATGTGTACCAAGTATGTACAGGAGCCTGCAGAGTACATCAGATCTCCTGGAACTAAATTACAGACAGGCAGTTGTGAGCTGCCACAAGGGTACTTTGGATTAAACCTGGATCCTCCTGCAAGAGCAGCCAGTGCTCTTAACCACTCAGCCATCTCTCCAATCCTCTCCTATCTTTTCTTTCTTTCTTTTTTTTTTTTTTTTTTTAAAGATTTATTTATTTATTTATTATGTATACAGTGCTCTGTCTACATGTGTCCCTGCAGACCAGAAGAGGGCACCAGATTTCATCACAGACGATTGTAAGCAACCATGTGGTTGCTGGGAATTGAACTCAGGGCCTCTGGAAGAGCAAGCAGTGCTCTTAACCTCTGAGCCATCTCTCCAGCCCTCCTATCTTTTCTTGAAGGCAGTCAGTCTCACACTGTGGCCCAGGTGGGCCCTCGGCGCTGGAATTACTACCGTGTGAGCCATGGTGTCCTGCTTTCTTTTTAAATAATTTCTTATTTAGAAATGTTTTGGAATGCATAGGTATACAGGTTTACTGCTTCACTTATACAATTGTTGTTTTTTTTTTTTTTTAGCTGAGGATCGAACTCAGGGCCTTGTGCTTGCTAGGAAAGCGCTCTACCACTGAGCTAAATCCCCACCCCCCCCCCCCCCTTTTTAAGTTTTAAGTCTAAGGTTGTTTGCTTCTTTGAGATAGTGTCTCACTCTTTAGACCAGGCTAACCTGTAATTTGTCATATGGTCCAAGCTGAGCTCTCATTCATGGCAATCTTTCTGTGTCCCGGGATTACAGCCTCGAGCCAACATGCTCTACTAATCACACAGATTTAAGGCCAAAGTTATTGCTTTCCTATTGTGAGTTCTTAGTTCTCAGGGTTGACTAAAAGCACAGGAACTAAGGCACACAAATGGTTTTTAATGTTTTCAAGCCAGGCATAGTGACGGGGAGTGGGAGGGTGGGCAGAGGCAGGCAAATCTCTGAGTTCGAGGCCAGTCTGGTCTACATAGCGAGTTCCAGGACAGCCAGGGCTACACAGTGAGAATGCCTTGAGAACAAACAAAACAACCCAAATGGCCTGTTTTCAATGAGGCCCAATGGACCATGGTCACATCTAATCACCCTCCATGTCACCTTCATTTCAGACTTCAGAGTCCTGAATGCTATAGCAAGCCCACCTCGAGCCCCACTGGGAAAGCCTGTAGCTCTGCAGAGAGCTTGCATAAGCCAACTACTGCAGTCTCAGACTGTGTGGTTGACAGAGAACACAGATTTCATCTGTTGTCCCCGTGTGACTGTGGGCGGCTCCTGCTCTGCCCAAGGTTCACCGTTAACAACACCTTCCTGGAAATGAGCTCCTTAGGCAGCTTTAACTCTGCAGGTCTTTCATTCAGACACGCAAAGGATTAACAGTAAGGGGCGGATGGCTCAGTGGCTAAGAGCATGAACTAGTGTCGCAGAGCATCCAACACCGTTTTCTGGCCTCCGAGGGCACCGTGCTCATGTGCATACCCCACACCCCACAACTGTATTTAAAAACACAATGTAAAGGATCATTACTTATTAGCAATGACTTGGAGGAGGAGAAAGAATGAAAGGCAGGTCTGCACAAAACAAGTCCATCTATAGTGAGACTCAAGTGTACTCAGTGCCCAGGAACACCAGACCGCTTCAGGCTGGAGGCAGAGACCCACTCACATGGCTGAGCTGGGCCTCCTGAGGGGCTTACATCACCCTTAGGTTTTCAACCTGTGCAATAGAGCACCAGAGTCCTATAGCACATAAACGAATGGGCCACAGGACACTTACAGCTCTTACAGAAAACACTTGACATATACCGGATACCTTCCCGCACATGTGTGTTTTCCAAGTAGCAACTGCACAGTGAGAACAGTAATGCTTAGGGTCTGCAGCTAATTCCTTCAGACAGGAACTGTAGAGCATTTCTTTGTCCGGGAGCTATGTAAACAAAACTCCTGAGGCTCACAGTCAGTAAGCTGAGAACACAGGTCTACGGGAGGCCTTCATCCTTTGTTACGGTACACAGCAGCACTGCATGACTGCTCTAACTGCTTCATTTTTCTCTCGGAGAAGTGCTCTCAACTCCCTCCCTACCCTCACCTCTTAAGACCCTGCAAAGTGGGCATCACAGTCCTGATGGCTCCAGGCTGGAGGGAAGCCAAGCCAGAGTGCCACCCAGGCCATCTAGCTACAAGGCCGACACTAACTCTCATGGCAATCTTGCTATTTTTAGTCTTTTGACAGGGTCGACAGTGGAGTTCCCATTGGCCTAGAACTAAGAGATCCACCAGCCTCTGCTGGATCTGAAAGTCTATGCTACTATGTCCTGCCGAATCTTTTTGTTTTTTAGGCTGGGTCTCACTGTTTAGACCAGTTTGGCCTCAAATTTGAGACCCTCCTGCCTTAGCCTTCTAAATTAGCCACCACACCCAGCTTTGGCTCTTAGCATTTTAAGAATGTTTTCTTTTGATTTAACTGGAACCATACACACCTCTTTCAAAAATGCCACAACAATTTCTCCTACTCAGTGTTAGCTCCTAGAAAGGCCAAGAGCTAACCAGCACAGAGCCTAAACCAAAGACCTCAGGGAACTAGCAAACTCAGGCCCTCCCTGACAGCTGGCAGCGGGCCACTTCATCTTTCTTGTTCCAGGTCAACTATCTGTTTGTTTTCAATGGAAGGGTGTGCCATAGACAGTAAGTGGAAATACCTCTATCCACAGGAACTGAAGGAGTGGAAAGAAAACAAACAAGGGGAATGTTCCAGAGCTATGGAGGCAAAGCATGGACAGGGGAGAGCGGCACAGAGGGTGCTCATGTACCCAGAGTACACGATAGAAGAAACACTGGAGCCATCAGGTGCCCTGATATGGTGCTGCCAGAGGCCTGCCGCTGCTGGTCTGACTTTTTCTAGGACAGCAGCACCACCTTCTGTTGAGTGATGAAAGCATATAAGGCCCAGACTGCTCACCGAGGAAGCGAGGCAGAAACCATGGAACAGAAGCAAGCATTTAGCTTCCGCTGGCATGCTGAGGTGCCGCCTCTTCTCTATCCGTGACAAACTCGGTAGCTGCAGAGCACAGTCCCCACTACCTCAGACTGATGAAGACCAAAGACACAGGTGGGTCTGGAGTCACCAACTTATTCAAACGCCCACAGGGAGACTTGCACATGATAGCAACTCCAAACATCAGAGGTCAATTCCAGCTGGCTGTGGTGGTGCTTAACCGTGGTCCCCGTAATCCAAAGGCTGAGACGGCAGACTGAGGCCAGCCTGTGCTACTCAGTGACCATGTCTCACACAATAGAATAACAGGAACAAAGAAATGGATTTGAGGGCAAAGATGCTTGCTGTGCAAGCCAGATGGCCTGCATTTGAGAAAGGAGAGAACCGATTCCAAAGCTGTCCTCTGTCCTCTGCATATGCACCATGACACACACACACATACACACACACACACACACACACACACACACACACACACACACACACACGTTCCCTTCCCACCACAGCTATACACACACAATAATAACAAAAAAAATTAAAATATAAAAAAGTAGCAAAACAAACAAAAATGCAGTTTCTAGTCTTGGTACCTTTTGTATTCTTTTGGTTTTTGGAGACAGGGTCTCAATGTGTAACCCTGAAACTTGCTATATAGGCAGGCTGGCTGGACCTCAAAGATCCACCTGCATCTGTCCCCTGAGTATTGGTGAGCCACCACACCAGCTTGTTTGTCTGTTTGTTTGTTTGTTTCTTCTTCTTCTTTTTTTTTTTTTTTAAATGACAGCTAATAGCAGCAAGAAAATTCTTAATGTTATCTTCTACCATAACCAAGTCCTCTCCTGGGATGCTCGGGCCCTTTCTGGGATTTAGTCTAACCTCAATGCCATCCACCAACTAGAGCGTCAACAACAAATCTGTTTTACGTTTCTAAGAAACTTCTCAAACAGTGAGATTACTACCTTATGAAACCACTCCGGCCAGAGATGACAGAAAGGTCGTGACTATGTGATGGCAAACCTTGCCCATGTAGCTCTGTGATGTTTCAGGTCTGCACTTGGCTGCTGCTGCCCTTCACTCCCAACTTTCACAAAAGAACCTGACTATCAGCTCACCCCAAGCATGGAGGTCAGAGGTAGAAGCCTAGTGTCTCCCTCCACTGTTCTCCACTTATTTTCTGAGATGAGGCCTTTCACTGAACCTGGAGCTCACCAACTGGCTAGACTGATTGGCCAATGAGCTCTAAGGCTGTCTGTCTCCACCCTGCCCTGGTACTGGGGTTACAGATGCACGAGTCTGCATCTCAGATTAATTCCTAAAGTAGCAATATATACAATGAGCTTTCTTTGGGACATGCATGTTCGGCTGTGTTGTGAAGCCAAAATGTTCTGAGAACCCTACAGAACAAGCTAAAAGCAGAAAGGAGAGCTCCATCTAGTGGACTGAAGCCCTGACAGCAACTCGTGACAGAACTAAAGATCTGTGCCAGCAGCACGTCCTTCTGCTGGAATTATTCAAATCAAAAGCTTAGAGTGGCAGGGCAGTGGTGGCGCACGCCTGTAATCCCAGCACTCAGGAGGCAGAGAGACAGGTGGACCTCTGTGAGTTCGAGGCCAGCCTGGTCAACAAAGCGAGTTCCAGGACAGCCTCCAAAGCTACAGAGAAACCCTGTCTCGAAAAACAAAAAAAACAAAACAAAACAAAACAAAAAAAAAAAAAAAAAGAAAAAGAAAGAGAAAAAGAAAAAAAAGAAAAAAGCTGTGATTGGAAGACAGTCTGATGTCAGCCCAAGCAGGAAGAAAGCAGAGGCAGGAACATTGTGAAGTCACATGGTAGGGACAGTTTCTGGTCCTTGAGGATGCCATTAAGACACCTGAAGGTGGGCCTCTGACAGCCACTAGAGACTACAGGATATCCGAGCTGATAGGCTCTCACTGTTAAGCTGTCCAAAGCTACCCTCCAAAGAACTAAATCAAGTTATTCTTAGGGCTGAGTTCTGTGTTCCGAGTCATGCCCACAGAGGTTTCCATGAAAACTCATTCCACAGCAAGATTTGAAATTCAAATGACTGAATGAGATAAAGTATTGTCATTTGAAGTGGGAAGGTCCACTTTGACTTATTTACTTAAGATTTATTTATTTATTTTATGTATACATATCTTTTGTCTGCACATCCGAAAAAGGCATTGTACCCATGGGATTAAAGATGCTTGTGGTATGCTGGGAATTGAAATCAGGACCCCTGGAAAACAAGCTAGTGCTCTTAACCACTGAGCCACCTCTCCAGGCCCAGGATACAATACTGTCAAAGAATGAGTCTACACCTTTTCCTTTGTGGGACTCACTATATAGGTCAGGCTGACCTCAAACTCACTGCCTGTATCTCCTGAGTGCTGAAATTAAAGGTGTATACCACTCCACCTAGCTACTTGTGTGTTGTTTTTTGTTGTTGTTTTATTGTTTGAGACAGGATCTCACCCTGTAGCACAGGCTGGCCTCAAATTCCCAGTCTTCTCAATTCAACCTTCCCAGTAATAGGGTTGTAAGAGTGGGCCGCTAGGCCAAGCTAAGAACCAAGGCCATGTTCCAAGTTTTTCCAACTTTGATGTGGGAATGAGAAAGGGGAAGGTGACCACGAAAGACACATTTACAATCTTCCTAAGCTTCTTTCTGCGTGTGTGTGTGTGTGTGTGTGTGTGTGTGTGTGTGTGTGTGCACGCGCTCTCACACAGAGTAGTAAATCCTCAAGGATTTGCTGTGGGGATCACAGGGATAAGAGCCAAGTACTTCTCCAGGTGGCCTTTAGTCTTGGGCTATATGTGCTCCATACTATCCTGCCAGGCCAGTTCTTAGCCTGGGTTTTTTACTCTGCCTAGAAAATAGTTTGCAGCTAGGTGGTGGTGGCTCACGCTTTTAATCGGAGCACTTAGGAGGCAGACGCAGGTGGATCTCTATGAGTTTGAGGCCAGCCTGGTCTACAAAACAAGTTCCAGGACAGCTAAGGTTACACAGAGAAACCCTGTCTTGAAAAACAAACTAACAAATAAATAAGTAAAAAAGAAAGTAGTTTGCACCTAGTTTCTAGGGTCCACACTGTCCACTCGTGCATGCTGGCACTCAAACTTGCTTCCTTGATAAGATGCGTTATCTGCATCCTCTGCAGCCTTTCTGAGTGTATGCCAATGACAGCCATATCCAATGGCAGAGTCAGTCCCACTATGGAATGGCCCAGGCTATATTTTCAGACACTGTTGGCCCTTCACATTTATAGGTTTCACATCTATGAATTCAAGCAACTGTGGGTTTAGTTTTTTTAAACTGCATCTGTGTTGAACAAGAGTAGATTTTTTATCATTTTCTGAACAATGCAGTGTAACAGTGATTTGCTGTACCAGGTAGTGCAAGTAGCTTTGAGATGATATGAAACTAGGAGTGTTCCTGTAAGTGATATGCAAACACACCACTTCAGATAAAGTCCATGAGAAGCTACGGATTTGGGTGTCTACAGGGTATGAAGGTGGGGTGTCCTGCAACCCCAATCACCCACAGATAATGAGAGACTACTGTTTTATATTACAACCAGGCATACTTTCCCTAAATTTCACTATGCCACCTTGAAGGTTTTGGCTGGTTTCAGAGCAGTTTGCATTGTGAAATGTGGTATCTAATTCCTCCATGGGATTACTCTTTGGGGGAAAATGTTTGTATCAAAGTATGATTCCACAAAAAATATCCAATACCCAGTACACAGCAAGCAGCTGGGCCTTTGCTACCACAGGCTTGTTAAGGACATGACAAGAATCACAGCTAATTATTCTCAACTGCTACTGGACAGACCTTGGAGAAGAAATAGGTATGCTGTTTCAAAAAAGACGATTCTGCATGCTTGTCTGAGAGAGTTAGGGCACATCCCTGGGAAAACGAGGACGAACTAAACAACTCTGGTGAGGCCTCAGGTTGATCCCACCTTCTCAGAATGCTCTGAGAGAAACCACAATAGACAAGGGAGCCCTATGCCTTGACTCTAGAAACACTACCTCATCTAACCCACAAGGTCACACACTGGCTGTACAGTGCACATGGGTTACAGGATCCAGACAGGTCTCTTGGATTGCTGATCTCAAGTCCAAGGCTTCAAGAATTCCTAGTGGCCTTAAGTTTCTTCATTAAGCTGGCTTTATCCTAGGAAATATCCACATTCTGTGTGCTAGTGGGACAGATTCTGACCCGACATATGAACTGGGTCAGAATGTTAAAAGCCTTAATTGAATCCAGCCACCCCACCACAGCCAACACCAAATACCTTTGGGTCATCAGCCTCAGGTTTTTCAGTCTCTGAATCGTCATCTTCCTACAAGACAAAGAATTTAGAGGATTAAACTTCAAAGGAGTGGGCCAGGGGAGTCTTACATACATAACCAGTGGTTGGAGCAAACAGCCTGTCTACCCTGCCTGGGTCATCCCACCAAAAACCCTTCCCTACCACACAACCCAGGACTAAAGAAAGAGAAAGGAAAAGGAGACGTTCTGGGGGGAAAAATCAGTAGTTCAAAATCAGTGTGTCATCATCTACATCAGTGAAAATTCCTGAACAAAATCACGTGAAGAGAGGGGAGATCCAACAGGCTCCACAATGCCAGGCCAGGTCCCAGTGTCCGAAAGGCAAACTGCAGTCATTAAGCAGGAGGATGGGCTCCTTTGCCACTTCTCTGACATTCATACCCACAATTACTTAGACTGCCATCGAACCTACGCGCTGCGACACCAGCACCTCAAGCCAGCAGCACTGACACTAACTCAAATGTGGGAAGGCAGCATCAAATCACCAGACCATGTGATCTGAGACTGGGGACTAAAGGGCAAGGCACAGCCTTCTGGGTGCTCACATTGCTCTCACTGATCACTGTTTCCGGCCTTCCTTCTTACCCAAATGAGGTCTCCCTGAGTCAAAACCACAGGGGTACTGAATTCTCCAAAGTAAGCCTACAATTCACCAAACACAAATGCAATTGAGGTCAAAAGCTAAGAAGCAGATGTGGAACAACCTACTACATTTCAACCTAAGTAAGACACAGCACTTGGGATGTTAATATAAATAGCACCTAAGTGTGAACAATCACACTGATGGTTTTGAGACAAGTGCCCTGGGTGGTCCCAGTGAATCAAAGACTCATAATGCCACCTACACAACTTCCTTAAATGAAATCAATCAACTAAAGAATCAAAGATGGATTTGCAAAATGCTAGTATAGTTCCCACTGTCCATACTGGGGTTTGATGAGCAGTTTTTTGTGTTTTTTTTTTTTAAAGGTTTATTTATTTATTATGTATAAAGCATGTATGACCAGAAGAGGGCACCAGATCTCATTACAGATGGTTGTGAGCCACCATGTAGTTGCTGGGAATTGAACTCAGGAGCTCTGGAAGAGCAGTCAGTGCTCTTAACCTCTGAGCCATCTCTCCAGCCCTGTTATTTATTTATTTTTGTTTATTTGTTTGTTTGTTTTTTAACCAAAATATCATATATAGCTTGAATATGACAAAATAAATTTAGGCCAATATTTTAAAAACATACATGCAAATAAATGCATTAAAGAGAACAGTTTTGGGTGTTGAGGCAGCACATATATGTTTAAGAAAAGTCAAAGAACTTAACAAAGCTGGCCTTCCTTCCTTCCTTCCTACCTTTTAGATAAGGAGGACCATGAATTTCTGATCCTCATTCTTTTACCTCCTGAGTGCTGGGATTATAGGCCATGGTGGTTTTATTTTTTTGTTTGAGTTTTTTGTTATATGTTATTATGTAAATGTTAGCATTAAAGTGCTCTTTAACTAAGTGCAGTAATCCGTGCCTACAATTCTAGCATTCAGATGTTGAAGCAGGAAGAGTGAAGAACCCCATGGCTGACATATATAGTTGATGCTGAGGAACAATCCTATGGTTTCATTCATGCTACACACAAACACTCTACCAAATGAGTGATTTCCTTAGCCCACAAATTTTCTAAGCAACTTAATTCTGAATTATCACTAATGAGTGAGGCTAAAGGCATGAAAAATCCTCACAAAAGAGAATAAAAAATACATTCAGTGGATGTTTTATTAACTTTTGTTTTTATGTGGTATTGGGGATCAAACCCAGGGCCCTGTGAATGCTAGGCAAGTCCTACAGCTGTACCACTGAGCTACACCCCAGTCTTCATTTTTCTTTACTTACTTATTTGAGACAGGAACACACTCTGGAACCTTCACTCTTCCCGCCTTAGCATGCATTCTGAATGCTAGAATTGCAGGCACAGACTGCTGCACTTAGTTAAAAAGCATTTTAATGCTAACATATACATGTTAACATATAGCAAAAAACTCAAACAAAAAATAAAAGTATGTCGTGAGCATTTTAATGAACATTGCTTCTAAGTGGCCATATTCAATACCCAAATTCAATTTCAGATGTCTTCTTGTGCTAAGCAACAGCCTGAATTTCCTTGCCTTTTTTCCTTTCAAACTTTAAAATTCTGATTTGTACTGCTTGGGTGGTCGTGTGTTCTCCTTCTACTGTTACCTGCACCTACTAAACTTCAAGGAAAAGTTAGTGATCAAGAACCAGGGCCACTCTGACAAAAACACCAACTAAAATATAACAAAAGAATCAAAGTGGATGGTAACAAAATACCTCGTTAGAAAGTGAAGCATTTGAATAAACTCCAAGCAAGATTAAAAATAATAAAAGTTGCTTACAGACATGTAAATGATACACTAATAAGGATGAACATACTTATACAAGTAGGAAGACTAGTTAAACTCACAAACCAACATAAAACACCCACTGATATAGGTTACAGAAAATAACCAAGCTAGGCATGGTGGCTCATGCTTACAACTTCAGCTCTCAGGAGACTGAAGCATGGGGGTCTGGAGCTCAAGGCTACACAGTAAGTTTGGAGCCAGAGTGGGCTGCATGAGACCCTGTCTCAAACAAAACAAAACACACACCCCCATCCCAAATTTCAACTCAAAAGTTACTACAATATGGTTCAGATGAAAAACCAACTTAATTTTCAAAGAGAACTACTATTACTCAACCAATTCAACTTTTTCTTTTTGTGGTGCTGGGGATCAAGCTCTTGACATGCTTAGACAAAGCACTCTCCCATGAGCTACATTCCCCAACTGGTACCAACTGATTTCAAACAACAGAGAAAAAGGGATAGAGTTAACTACGGAATGGAATACTGTTTTAAACAGCTCTGGATCTGGAAGATTTACCCACCGACTGCTTGCTGTTCTCATCCTCCTCTTCTTCATAACCATCTTCATCACCCCCTAGGCGAGAAAAGTCATCTTCTCCATAGGCATCAGATACCAAGCCGCCTTTCTCTTCTGAAAAAGAGGGAGAGAATGATGATGGGGGAGGGGATGCAAACATGTTTCTGAAAATTGAATAGCCAAGATTATTTCTGAAGATAAAAAGGGAACCTAAGTCTCAGGCAAGTGACTACAGGCCCAGATTAGATTCTGCACTTAGAAAGACCAAATTATGAACAGGGCAGTTGAGGCCATGAGTGGTGGTGCACACTTTTAATCCCAGCACTGGAGAGGCAGACAAAGGAGGATCTCTGAGTTGGAGGACAGCCTGGTCTACAGAGTGAGTTCCAGGACAGAGAAACCCTGTCTCAAAACAAACAAGAATAGGGGTTTTGGGAGATAGCTCAGCAGCTATGAGCGCATAATGTACACGGTGTGGTGGCCCATGCCTTTAACCTTAGCCCTTGAAAGGCAGAGGCAGGTGGATCTTTGTGAGTGTGACAGAGTTTAACAGGCAGCTCACAACTGTCTGTAACTCCAGTTTCTGAAGAGCTGATATGTCCCTCCGCCATACATATGTATGTATATGGGGAAAGAAAATCAAACATTAGATTTGGGTTCTAACTTTTTAATAGAGGCTGGGAATGTAACTAAGCAGTGGAGAGTTTGCTAAGATGTGTAAGGCCCTGGGTTTGACTCCCAGCAGTGATGGGAAAGAGTAATCTATGTGCTGTCAGTCTGTTAGGCTAGTTGAAGCCTTCTCCTCTTTGAAGCAGTCCAGCGGGTTGCTTAAACTTGTTTTGACATACACAGCTCTATCTTGTGTCATATGCAACCTCAAAAATGCACTCTATGCACAAGACTTTCTTCCTCATTGTTTTACCCCTACATTCCGGATAAAGGAGAGCTAAAACTCAGCTATGTCTCTATTCCTTCAAGAATTCTGTTCCTGGGCTGGAGAGATGGCTCAGAGGTTAAGAGCATTGACTGTTCTCCCAGAGGACCCATCTATAATGAAATCTGAAATCTGATGCCCTCTTCTGGCAAGCATACAGACAGGACACTGTATACATAACAAATAAAAAAAATCCCAGTACTCAGGAGGCAGAGGCAGGCAGTTTTTCTGGAGTTCGAGGCCAGCCTGTTCTACAGAGCGAGTTTCAGGACAGCCAGGGTGGTTACACAGAGAAACCCTGTCTCAAACAACAACAACAACAACAAAAGAATTCTGTTCCCATTGTGATTTCTAGTCTGAGGGCAAAAGGATTACTGATAGGCTTTGAAAACTCAAAGTATCAGAACCAACCAGGAGCCTTAAAAGGCTTAGGAATGTCCAGCACATTCTATCCTAGAGCTGCAGAATTACACACTTTGGAGACATGTACTTTTAAACGCTCTAAGACGAATCATTTAGAGCCTATTCCTAAATAAAAGTTACCAATTTAACGAAACACAAGTTTTATTATCCTCCAGGTACACTTTATTACTCTCTCTCCCATCAAACAACGCGAGTAGGACTAGACAGTGATGCGGCACCCCTTGGTCCATCCTCAGGCCAGCACGATGCCTGGCAGAGGTTCGCAGAGAGGGAGATCATTCGTACCAGAGATTCTAATATTCTGTCTGCCCTAGTACGTCGACTGTGCTTTGGGGTTCCAGGATCCGATACCAGGAGCACAATGAGTGTCTTCCTCTCAAACCCCGCTAGAGAAGCAGCATTTTTAACCGTAACAGACTCCGATCCCCCTTTCCAGCTCAAGCCTCACCAGCCGCGCCGCCCACAGCGTCGACTCCAGCTTCGCCATCAGATTCAGGCTCTGAATCTTCCGCGTAAACCGCAAGAGACGACAAAACGTTCTTCTTCCCCGCCATCTTATTCCCACAGGGCCGTGTGGCTCACGCCTATGACTCACAAGCCGATTTCTGTACGGAAAAACCAACTTCCGGGTCCCAGGAGACGCCGCGCCGGAATGAAAACCAATCAAAACAGCCATGTCTGGTATACCCCGCCCCCTAGGCCCGACGCTTGTAAACGTCATTAGCTCGGGACGGAAGTAAGGTTTTGCAGCTTTTACTTCATTGACTTCTGGAGCGAGTTGGCTTCTGAGTTTGAATTAGCGTGTAATGTTCATTGAAAAGCAGCAGAACCTGCCGAAAAGAGCCTGGGCTCTGGTATTTTCGGGGAGCAGTCGACTGGTGAAGGGCAAAAGCTGTTGACTTGGGAGCTCAGAGGAAGAAGAAGGAAGGGTGGGGGGCGGTCTCCTCGAGGGGAAGAATGGTCGCTATGGCTTTGCTTCTAGAACAAGGACCTTAGGAAAAGGATTCCAAGTTCTCCTGGCGGTTTTGAAGACGTTTGTGGGCTTATGTTGTGGTCCAGTTTCTAGGTCTGTTCTACTGGCCTGGGATAGTTCAGTGTTTTTGTTTTGTTTTCATTAAGGGCGAAGCAATGTTAATCCCCCAGGAATATATTGCGTGAAGCAATTCAACCTTCAGTTTTATTGCATGAGAATGGTATGTTTAAGTGTAGCATAGGTTATAATGACAGGAGGAACATCGGCTATATTTTAAAGTGGAACGGAGCATTTTCGTGACAACTTTTGACCACCTTTGCGTTAACCTTTTGGCTGCTGCTTTTTGCCAAGATGAGCGCCCACCCTTTCTCCACTCCCTTCGACCGGGAGCGGCGAGTCCGGAGCACCCTGAAGAAAGTCTTTGGATTTGATTCTTTTAAAACACCTTTACAAGAGAGTGCGACCATGGCTGTAGTGAAAGGTAACATCCTGAATTGCAGACTTCTGGGTGTACCGTAGTAGCACTGTAACAAACACTACACCCTCTCTTGACTCTTCTTCCCACCTCCTCACTCTTGATTCGTTACTGTTTTGGAAATCTTTCACAACCAAAGATAGGGGATGTTTATTGCTGATAGGTTTCTATTTATTTATGTATTTATTTATTCACAGTCTTTGTAGCCCTGGCTGGCCAGTAACTCCCTGTGTACAGTTTTTGAGCCAATCCTTTTGCCTCTGGATTACTAAGTACTAGAATTACAGGTGGGCCATCGTGACTGACTACAGACTTGGGGTTTTAATGGCAGAACCACCCACACTTGTGTGTTTTTTTTTTTGTTTTGTTTTTTTGTTTTTTTGTTTGTTTGTTTGTTTGTTTCCTTCCATAGCCGGACCTACAGATTGTCTTTGAAGTCTGTTCCTAGACGCCCGTTCTTGTTTGTCTGTAGATAGTAGCAAGGGTGGCAGTAATGCCTAATCTTGTCCACCTAGGTAATCCTCTCACTGGAGGTTGAGTAGCTTGAGTTCCAGATTGAGGCAAGAACAATAACACTGTAAGCTGGAGATGGGGGTAGGACTGTGGTTGTCCTGGTAGGAGCTTATCAATGCTATGGTGTTTTTGTCTTTTGTTTTTTTCAAGACAGGGTTTCTTTGTAGCTTTGGAGCATGTCCTGGATTAGTTCTGTAGACCAGGCTGTCCTCGAACTCACAGAAATCCACCTGGCCTTACCTCCCGAGTGCTGGGATTAAAGGTGTGTGCCACCACCACCCGGCTCAATTTAGATTGTAATTAGCCAAATTTATTAAAACTGCTAACAGGGCCACAGTCTCTAACCGAAATCAGAGACGCGCCACCTAGAGGTGGGTGAAGGAAGGGCTGTTAAAGGCAAAATCCACAGGCACTGTTATGCTCTGCCAAGATTAGATGGTCAAGGTGACCTCAACATAGTCCTTGAATGTCTGCATAAACAAGCTAGAGAAGCCAAATCAGCAGTTAGTCATCCTAACAAGCAGATGGTCACAGCTTACATTTCTGGGTGGGAGTCAAGGAGTCAGGGTTGCTGGGAACTCACCTTCTAGGAACTTAACAGCTGTTAGTACCAAGATGGACGCCTAGCACAAAATGGAGTTCTTTAGCCATCACAGTACTATTGTTAGAAGCAGTTTGTCTGAATGTCTAGGTCTCCCAAGGGCCTTGCCCCTTTTATAGAAAGGGCAGGGAAGGGAATAAATGTTATACTGAGACAGTCCCACGTGCAGACACTCAGCAAAGTGCTTTTCCTACGTTTTCATTTGATTTACAACCACCAGGGCCAGGCTTTGCTGTCCAGGCCTGTAACCCAGCATTTGGGAAGCAGAGTTAAGAGGATCATGCAAATTCCAAGCCACCTCAGACCACACAACAGGTTCCACACCAGCCTTGGTTACATAGTGAACACTCCTTTTTTATTTTAATATTTTGATTGGTTATTTGGGAATTTCACAAAATGTACCCAATCACCCTTACTTCCAAGCCCTCCAAGGTCTGTCCCCCACCTTTATAGTCTCCCCACAAAAATAAAAAAGAAAAAGGAAAAAAAGAAAAGTTCAGTTTGTGTTGTTCAAATAGTTACTGGAGCATTGTCAAACTCTGAGTGACCAGCCCCTTAAAGAAAAATGAGTCCTTCCCCACCTCATCCCCACCAGTAGCCATCTATTGGCGAATACACTTCTTAAAAAATAAAATAAAATAACAGTCTTCATGTAAAAGCAGGCAGGGTGTATTGAAATGTTCTTTTATCTTGCAGGTGACAAGGATGTTTTTGTGTGCATGCCCACAGGGGCAGGGAAGTCTCTTTGTTACCAGCTCCCTGCCCTGCTGGCCAAAGGGATCACCATCGTCATCTCTCCTCTCATCGCTTTGATTCAGGTGAGTCTTGGGGGAATGGACAGGAAAGCCCAGAAAGAGTGTGAGGAAAGGGATGTTTTGCTTGTTGGTTGTGATCACTTTTTGGTTCAGTTTTCAGATAAGCATGCACTCCATGTTGAATATATTCCCTTCCCTGACTCCCCTGCCTCAGATAAGCATGCACTCCATGTTGAATATATTCCCTTCCCTGACTCCCCACCCTTTTCTTGCCCTCCTTCTTGTTCTCTGTGTCCCCCCACCTAATTTTACTTTTATGTCATATGTGTTTTTTAAAAACATTTTTGCTGCATTATATTTATCTTTTGTTGGGTGTCTTCCTTCCCCCATATGGATACAGGAGATGAAACTCATGCTGTCATGATTAGCAGCAAATGCCATTACACGTAGCTCCATCTTGCTGGCATTTGTTTTGTTTTTTTAAGCCTAGTCTATCTTTGAACTTCCGTTCCTGCCACCTTACCTCATGAGTGCTAGAATTATGTGTGTGTGCCACCAGACACACCTTGAAGAGAAGGGATTTTATAGCTAGAAATTTCCTTTCTTAGGCCAGAGAGTTGGCTCAGTGGTTAAGAGCGCTTTTTCTTGTAAAGGACCAGGGTTCAATTCCCAGCACCCACATGGATGCTCACCACCTCCTCAGGGACCAGGCACTCATGTGGTACACAGACATACATTCAGGCAAAAGACACACACAATTAAAGAAATTTCACTCCTTTATTTGGTCTTTGCCTCTTTTCTCTGATTTGCTTAGGTAACTATACTTAGTTTCTCTCTTGCCCAAATGTAGGGTTCTCCACTAGTGCGTACATTGTGGTGAGCCACAACATTTGATTTTGTTGTTGTCGTCATTGTTTTGTTGTTTTTCTTTTTTCGAGACAGGGTATTGTTGTGCAGCTCTGGCTGACCTTGAGTTCATATGTAGGCTGGCCTTGAACTCAGATCCTCCTGCCTGTGTCCCCTTAGTGCTGGGATTAAAGGAGCGTGCTACTAATTCTGGCTTGAGGTTCCTTCCTCCTATTTTTCATTGTCCAAAAAAGTATTCAACCATACCTATGCATGCACACATTCCCTCTCCTGTGTATACTCATAACAGGAAAGAAGATACATATGGATAGATCAATAAATTGATGTGGGGACCTGGAGAGATGGCTCAGAGGTTAAGAGCATCGCCTGCTCTTCCACAGGACCTGGGTTCAATGCCCAGCAACAAATGGCAGTTCACAATTGTCTGCAACTCCAGTCCCAGGGATCCAGCACCCTTACCCATACATACATGTAGGCAAAACACCAATGCACACAAAATAAAAATAAGTAAATTATTATTTTTTAATTGATATAGGGGAGTTCTGTTGTTTATTTTATTTTGGCACAGATACAGGGATGTACAACAGAAAAAAAATGAAGAGAAACCGAAACTTTTGTTAGTATCTGCCCTGCAGATGTTCTGATTCTATTTAGTGCCTGCAGGTGGGCTGGAAGCATTGAGGAAGCACAGCCATGGGTTAAGAGCCATCTACCACATAGGTAGAGAAATGGAAAGCAGAAGTAATACTTAATGGATGTTTGCTACATCAAGGCTCTGTGCCAAGAGCTTTGTGTGCATCCATTTCACTCACTCTTTTCTTTTTTCCTTCTTTATTTTCAAGACAGGGTTTCTCTGTGTAGTCCTGGCTGTCTTAAACTCACTATGTAGACCAGGCTGGCCTCAAATTCAAAAAACTGCCAGCCTCTGCCTCCTGAATTTAAAGGCATGTGGCACCACACCTGGCCTCATTCTTTCTTGCTCTGTAGACCAGGCTGGCCTTGAACTCACAGAGATCCACCTGGCTCTACCTCCCGAGCGCTGGGATTAAAGGTGTGCGCCACCACCGCCCGGCTCTTTTTTTTTTTTTTTAATCTTTTGAGTCAGGGTCTCCTATAGCCTAGGCTGACCTCAAACTTAACATATAGGTGAGGCTAGCCTCAGACTCCTGATCCTCTTGCTTCTACGTTTGAGATTACAGGCACATGCCACCAAGTCACCTTTGAGGAGCAGCTTCATTTGAACTCTGATCACAGTCCTGTTGTGTAGTTACTGTGGTGGGAGTGAGGGGTACATATGGTGAAGGGGATGAACTGAGTATCAGAGGGTATATGACAGTTAAGTGAGCCAGCAGTAGATCCAGGTTTTCCTGGATCTCCAGGACTCCAAAGCCTGTCCTCCCATCCATTTGTCTATCTACTCTTCTGAGAGAAGAGAGGACATCAGAGTGTAGAGGAGGCTGCTCCGTGTTCCGTGGTTGAGATTCTCTTATGCTTATTGCCTGGTCCTGAGGGCTAATGATGCTCTACTGTGTATTTCCTCTTCTCAGGACCAGGTAGACCACCTGCAGGCCTTGAAGGTACAAGTTAGTTCCCTGAACTCAAAGCTGTCAGTACAGGAGAGGAAGGAGCTGCTGTCTGACCTGGAGCGAGACAAACCTCGGACCAAACTTTTGTACATCACTCCGGAGATGGCAGCTTCAGCCTCCTTCCAGCCCACCCTGAACTCCCTCATGTCCCGAAACCTGCTCTCCTACTTGGTGGTGGATGAAGCTCATTGTGTTTCCCAGTGGGGACATGACTTCCGTCCTGACTATTTGCGTCTGGGTGCACTACGTTCCCGCCTGGCACATGCCCCTTGTGTGGCTCTGACTGCTACAGCCACCTCACAAGTTCAGGAGGATGTGCTTACTGCCCTGCACTTGAAGCAGCCAGTGGCCTCTTTCAAGACTCCCTGCTTCCGGGCCAATCTCTTCTATGATGTGCAGTTCAAGGAGCTCATTTCCGACCTCTATGGGAATCTGAGGGACTTCTGCCTTAAGGCTCTGGGACAGAAGGCTGATAAAGGGGTGAGGTGGTGCTGTTTGTCTTCTGTTTTCAAAGCCCTTTGTTTTTCTAGTTATCTTAGCTAGGCTCCTTAAAACCTGTGTACAAAGAGAGTTTTCCCCTTTTTTAACTTAGCATTTACCCTCCTCACTGGGATTCTCTGGTCCCAGATCCTACCATGGGAGGCAGGTGAACAGTCAGTCCTTGTATGTTTGGTAGGCCTACACGGGGTTTTCAGAGAGAAAGCCAGGGGGTTAGAAAGGCCAGATTTTGGATTTTTGCTTTGGTCCCTCTTTTTATTTATTTATTTATTTTATTTATTTTTGATGTTGGATCTCACTATGTAGCCTTTGATATCTTGGGTCACCTAATGTTGATCAGATTGGCTTTGAACTCAGAGGTTTGCCAGATCCTTATTGCTGGGATCAAAGGCATGAACCACCTTGCTTTTTTTAAGGCGATGATCCCTGTCAGCTAGCTGTTCAGCCTAAGAGAAGACGGGGACATTGGTGAGAGAAGTGTGGGGCTTTAAAGCAGGCTGTGCTCTCGAGTGGTTTGTTTGTCCTGACCTTCCCTGACTCTTACCTTCCTACCTCTTCCTGTTCAGGTGTTATCTGGCTGTGGCATTGTCTACTGCAGGACTAGAGAGGCTTGTGAACAGCTGGCCATAGAGCTAAGCAACAGGGGTGTGAACGCCAAGGCTTACCATGCAGGTGAGAGGTGCCGGGCCTCTTGGTCCTCTTTACTACTCTTCTTGGTGAGGATGCTTCTTAGCATACCACCTGTTCCTTGTGGGTCCTGACTAGCAGGGTAGTCTGTTACCTATTTCTTGTTACTCATGTGGAGCTAAAGTGATTCACTTCAGTCCACTAAAAGGAGTCTAGAATGTTGTGACTTCAGAATTCTTTCTTCTGTCCTGTGCCTACCCAGCAGCAGACAAGGAGCTTTTGTTTTTATGTGTATGGGTGTTTACCTGCAAGCTTGTCTCTGTACCACTTACATGCCTAGTGCCCACAGAAACCAGAGGGTGACATTGGATCCCTTGGAATTGGAATTATAGATGGTTGTGAGCTGCCATGTGGGTGCGGGGAATCGAACCCTGGTCCTCTAGAAGGACAGCTGGCTCTTAACTGTTGAGCCATCTCTCCAACCTGAGGTGATAGTTTTAAGTTCTTGGTTCTCCTGTTTACTAAATATTCTGTACTGCTCTTGGGTTATTTATTTTTGGTGTTGTGAAGCAGGGTCTCACTGTGTATCTCTGTCTGTCCTGGAACTCACCATGGAGACCAGGCTTTGAACTCAGAGCTCCCCCTGTCTCTGCTTCCCAAGTACTGGGGTTAAAGGTGTGTACCACCGTGCCTGGCTGGCTAGTTCAGGTTCTATGAGGTTCAGTGCCTGGCCCGTGGTCATATGGATAAGAAGTGATGGATTCAGGGTGTAGGTTAAGTGTGCAGGACAGTATCAAAAACTCCCCACACCCTGAAGATAAAACCGAAAGAAGTGTGAGTTTTCCTTGACACTTTCCCCTCCTTTCCAGGGCTGAAGGCTTCTGATAGAACACAGGTACAGAATGAGTGGATGGAGGAAAAGGTCCCTGTAATTGTTGCAACAATCAGTTTTGGGATGGGAGTGGACAAAGCTAATGTCCGGTAAGTTCTGGTTCTTGTCTTATGTTCCCAGTTGGGGCTTGGCTTATAGTAGATTGCCTAGTGCTATATACAAAGTCCCAAGTCCATATACTTGTCTAGTGCCACTGAGGAGAGGCCACCAGGGGAATCCCTAGTATACAGCCCGAATGCTGACAGTTTCTGGGTGGCATGGTTCTCCAACCCAGGGAACTTGGCAGTATGTCATCAGGTTGTCCAATAACAATCTGGTTCACATCCATCTTTCAGGTAGAACTTTAGGGGGGCTGGAGCAAGTAACTATTTCAGCCTTTTCTCTGTGGGAGTCAAAGGTGAAGATCTTATTACTTACATCCTTGCTACTGTTCACTGACAGTCTAGCAGAGCTAGGTTCATCCTAGCCTCAAGTCTCACTCACTCTGGCAGCTCTGGGAAAGGTTTTACTTCTCACCATGGTCCCACTTTGGAAAAACTTACAGATTACTGAAGTCCTTTGTCCTGACACCAACCGTAATGTCATGTATATTTGCAGAGTACTTCTATGTTTATGCCGTTAAGTCTGTGTCACTGGGTGGGAATTAGTCACTGTACTACCTGGAATTGTACATTTGAGAAAACAGCCCTGGTCCGCTGTGGCTTGTTAGAAGCCAACATGGAGGTCAGACACCCTTAGGCTCCAGTCCTAGCTGTTCTTCCTTCACTGAGTGTTCTCATACAGTTGCCTCTCCCGTCTCCTTTATCATCTCTAGAGTAGGCCAGCTCACATGACGGTGACTAACAAATGCAATAGATGTAGTAACTGATGCTCAGTAGACGTTTAATAAGTACCCCCTCCCTCTTCAAAGAGGGTATAAAATCAGGTCATGCAACTCATAAATAACAAGTTTTTTTTGGACTTACTTACTTTTAGTGTGTGTGTGTGCACAGTACCCACAAAGGCCAGAAATGTATGTCAAATCTGGAGCTGGAGTTATAGGTTGTTGTGAGCCACTCAACATGGGTGCTAATAATTAAACCTGGGGTCCTCTACAAGAGGGAACTAACACACAAGAGACAGATCACAGAGTATGTCAGAGTTGGATGGCAGTACAATTCTTAACTGCTGAGCTATCCTCTAGCTTCTGATCTTTATTTATTGAGACAGGGTCTAACTGTGTAGTCCTAGCTAGCCTGGAACTCTCTATATAGACCAGACCAGGCTGGCTTCAAACTCTCAGGTGTACCTGCCTTTGCCTCCTGGGTGCTCTGGTTAAAGGTATGCACCAACATGCTCAGCCTATTCTGTTTTTGTTTGTTTGTTTGTTTTTGTTTTTTCAAGACAGGGTTTCCCTGTGTTGCCCTGGCTGTCCTGGAACTTGCTCTGTAGACTAGGCTAGCCTTCAACTTGGATATCCACTTGCCTCTGCCTCCCACGTGCTGGGATTAAAGGCGTGCGTCAGCATTGCCTAGTTTGTCCAGCCTGTTCTTCAGTCTGGTATTTATTCTGGCCTCTGGCTTTAAGGGTTTTGTTTAGTTTTTTTGTTTTTATTTTATGTGTATAGGTATTTTACCTGCATGTGTGTGCACCACTGGTGTGCCTGGTGCCTGCAGCGGTCACAAGAAGGTATTGGATCCCCTGTACCTGAAGTTAGAGAAGGTTGTGAGCTGCCACATGGGTGCTGGGATTCACTCCCTAGTCTCTGGAAGAGCAGCCAGTGCTCATGACCATTGAGCCATCCCTTGAGTCCTGGTGGTTGAGTCTGGGGTGTTTTTTTTTTTTTTGCCGTGCTTATTAGAATTTCTCCCATAATTCATGCTGTGGTCTCTAGGTGGGGCTGCTCTATGGCAGAGAGGCTGTTGATATCAGAGCCACTGGTGTCTCACCCATCCAACTCTGACATACTCTGTGATCTGTCTCTTGTGTGTTAGTTCCCTGTACCTGGGCACCAGGGAGTAAACTGTTCTCCAGACAGGATCACCCTCCATGGAGCACTCAGCTCTACCATCATATATTGTGTCTTTTTGTATCATACAGGTTTGTTGCCCATTGGAATATTGCCAAGTCCATGGCTGGCTACTACCAGGAGTCTGGCCGTGCTGGCAGGGATGGAAAACCATCTTGGTGCCGTCTCTATTACTCTAGGAATGACAGAGACCAAGTCAGCTTCCTCATCAGAAAGGAAATAGCCAAACTCCAGGTAAGTCCTGGGCAGTAGACACCCTATCTGAACCCACCACTCCATTTCCTATAGCTCATACTGAGCCCAGAGAGAGCTTCTGTAAACTAGAGGGAGGGTCTTGGCCTAGAAAGCATACTCAAGGGGAAATGGTATGTAGGGTGAGCAGGCTGCTGATGACAAGCTGGGCTAGACTTCTCTTTGTCAACATTTAGCTTACCTGAATACCATCTTGTACATGTAAACAAAATCATTCTTGCCTTGTTTTTAGTGAGCTTTGTTACATAAGTATTTCCCCGTGTTCTCTGTTTTTTCTTTAGCCACTTAATTTTTTTAGTGGTTATCCAATTATGTATAGATACATTGCAGGTCACCAGGAAAAGGAGAGACTTGAATAGTCGGTGCTGGGAAAAAAGATAAAATTAGGTCCCTACATGATATGTGTATGAATTTCAGATAGGTTGATACTTCAGAAAACTGCAAAATTAAGGGTAAATAGTTTCTGTTCTTGAGAGAAGAAAGATCATCTCGATTATTTGTTTGTTTGATTTTCAAGACAGGGTTCCTGTGTAATGCCCTTGGCTGTCCTGCAACACACTCTGTAGACCAGGCTGGCCTCGAACTCAAGACATCTGCCTGCCTCTGCCTCCTGAGTGCTGGGGTTTAAGGCACTCAGATTTAAGGCTGGGATTGTGGCGATTTTTTTTTTTTTTTTTTTTAATTCACATGCTTGGGTGTGGTGGGAACACCACTGCACACATGTGGAAGTCAGAGGACAACTTACAGGAGTCAGTTCTCTCCCTCCACCACTTAGGTGCTGGGATCAATCTCAGTTTAGCAGCTTTGATAGCAGTCAGATCACATTTATCTGCTAAGCCATCTTGTCAGTCCATAATTCAAGATTTTTAAAAGCTGGGCATGATGGTGAACTTCTGTAATTCTGAGCTCAAGAGGCAGAGAGCTTCCAGTTAAGGCCAACCAAGGTCAGAGTGTGCTCCAGTTCCAGGTCTACCTAGGCGTCATAGCAGAGCCTTGTCTCATACCCAAGGGCTGGGGCAGCTCAGTGATTGCGCTCATAATGCACATTATGAGGCCAGGTTCAGTTCCCAGCACTACAGTAAACAAACAAGCAGATAAACCAGCAAATCAAGCCTGATACCATGGTGTGTACTCACACTCTGGCAGCTGAGAAGAGAAGAAAGATGGTACTAAGATGATACTTGTACACAGCAGGGAGGCTGGGCTGGGGCGGGGGCAGGTCCCCCGCCAGACTAGTCAATAAACAAGAGTGATAGAGGAGGCTATCCAACACTGGCCTCTGCCAGAGTATATGATACATGTGTACGAAAATGTCACCAACTTGTCATTTTTTTCTAATGAATAGATGGTAATTTTTAAAAAAGAAAAGAAAGGGGCCTGGAGAGTTGGCTTGATCGTTAGGAGTCCTGGCTGCTCTTGCAGAGGACTTGAGTTCTTACCTCAGCACCCATGTCAGGCAGCTCAGAACTACCTGTAACTTCACCTTCAGAGGATCAACCTCTTCTTTTGGTCTCCATAGGCACCTATCCATACTCACTCACATGCGTGCACACACACAAATAAATAAATGTTGCAAAATGAACACAATTATTTCTGATCCCCACCCAAGTGACAGTAAAGGAATAAAAAAATAAACTTACAAAGGTAAGAACAGGAGAGCGGCAAGTAGACATGTAATGGTGTAGTGACAGTCCTAGCACTCAGGAGGCCGAGACAAGGAGATTGCTCTAATTTTTAGGATAGCCTGTGATACATAGTGAGTTCAAGGCTAGTCTAGAAGATAGAATGAAACTATATCTCAAAAAAAAAAGCAAAAACAGAAAAAGAAAAGGCAAATGTCTGCCTGGAAACCCCAATACCCAAGACTTCATTAAAAAACAAAATCTGGGGTGAGAGGCTTCAGTGACTTCATTAAAAAACCAAACCTGGGGCCGGGTGGTGGGGGCGCACACCTTTAATCCCAGCTCTCGGGAGGCAGAGGCAGGTGGATCTCTGTGAGTTCCAGGCCAGCCTGGTCTACAGAGCGAGATCCAGGAAAGGCACAAAGCTACACAGAGAAACCCTGTCTCTAAAAACAAAAAACAAACAAACAAAAACCTGGGATGAGATGGCTCAGTGACTTCAGTCCCAAGGAACTCGGCGCCCTCTTCTGGTCTCCTTGAGCACTTCATGCACATAGTTCACAGGAATAAATGAGGGTAAAACATCCACAGTCATTAAAAACAAAAGCAGCATTCATACTTATGGACAAATAGATCTTTTAAAATGTACACAAAAATACATAAAAAAAAAAAAAAACCTGGGGCTGAAGAGATGGCTCAGTAGTTAAGGGCACTTGTTGCTCTTGCAGAAGACCCAGGTCCAAAATCCAGCACACTCTTATGGCACTCACAACCATCTATAAGTCCACCTCCAGGGAATCCGATGCCCTTCCTGGCCTCCAGGAGTACTAGGAGTGCGTGTGCTGCACGCACATACACACAGGCAAACACTGGTATACATAAGAAAAGTTAAGCAAGGAAACAAGCGTCTGTGCTGGGGAGAAGGCTCTAAGGGCAGAGTGCCCGCCATGCTGATGTGAGAAAAGCCAGAAGGAGAGATGGGCACTGGCCTGGAGCAAAAGCATAGATCCGCTGGGAGCAGAAGGCTCAGGAGGTTTTCAGAAATCAAATTGACCCAGCTCTTGGGCCCTGTGGAAATGAATTCTTTGTTATGTCAGACCATTTGGGGGTGAATTAGTGACACACTGAAATCTAAAGAAGCCAGGGCAAGGAGAAACAGCTGTTTTCAGAGGAAACAATGCTGAACAAAAAGGAAATGTGATCATGGCACATATCAAATTGTAATTGTGGGGTTCAGCTTGGAACTATGTTGACATAGTTATGTGAGGAAAAGACCGCTATCATAAGAAATTGCAATTTGGGGCTAGCAGTATAGCTCTGTGGTAGAACTCTTGCCTAACATGCATGGGTGAAGGCCAAGTTAATCCCTGGCACTGCACATAAATACATACAGTATTACTAAGGTTTGAACCAGGTTCTCATACATGCTAGGCAAGTACTGTGTGCTAGATCCCTAGCTAACATTCTTTTAAAAAAAAAACGTTAACAAGCCGATCAGTAGTGGTGCACGCCTTCAACCCCAGTACTCAGGAGGTAGAGCAGGTGGAGCTCTGTGAGTTCACGGCCAGCCTGGTCTACAGAGTGAGATCCAAGATAGCCAAGACTACACAGAGAAACCCTGTCTCGAAAAAACCAAAGCAAACAAAACAACATCAACAAATATGGGACTGGAGAGATGGCTCAGTAGTTTAGGAGTCCTGGCTGCTCTTGCTGAAGACACTGGTTTGATTCCCAGCACCCACGTGGCAGCTCACAACAACTTGTAACTCTAGTTCCAGGGGAACTGATGGTCTTCTGGCCTCAGTGGGCACCAGGCACACAAGTGGTGCCCGACATACATGCAGGCAAAACATTCACACATTAGGTGAAAAATAAAGCTTTAAACTTTTACTGGTCAATGTCTGTGTTTTGCCTGCATGAGTGAGGGAGTGGGTGGTGCTTTTGGAGGCCAGAAGAGGCATCAGATCCTTTGGAACTAGAGTTTCAGATGGTTGTGAGACATGATGTGGGTGTTGGGAACTGGACTTGGGGTCTTCTACAAGAGCAGCAAGTACTTTTAACTGCTGAGCTGTCTCTCTGACCCCTAACACTTTTTTTAGACTGGCATACAGAGTATTGAGTTTCATTATTACCTCTTCACACATGCAGTCCTGACTTTGCTTATTTTATGCTCTTGGTGCCCTTTAAATATTTAAATGTTATTTGATGTCCATGAGTGTTTACTTGTGTGTGTGCACATGCACCACATGTGTGCTTGGTGCCCAAGGAGGCCAGAAGAACTGGGGTTCCAGATAGTTCTGAGCCACCATGTGGGTGCTGGGGATTGAACCTGGCTGGGGTGCAAGGACTTTCTTGACCACTTTCTTAACCACTGAACCGTCCATCATTGCAGCCCCTCTAAGGTGAGACTGTTTTCCCTGCATTTCATTTGTTCTGTGTGAGCACCTGGTACTGAGTACATATGGAGGTCAGAGAACAGCTTGTGGGAATCGGTTCTTTCCTTTCACCATGGGGGGCCGAGTTCAGATCATCAGCTTAGTACAGGTGCCTATCTAGCAAGCTAGCTCACTGACCCTAAATTGACCTTTTTTTTGGGGGGGGGCAGGGTTTCTCTGTGTAACAGCTCTGGCTGTCCTGGAACTGGCTTTGTAGACGAGGTTGGCCTCACGGAGATCTGCCTCCTGGGTGCTGGGATTAAAGGCTTGTGCCACCACCGCCCAGCGATTTTTTTTTTTTTTTTTAAAGGAAACTTTTGGTAATGATCTAAAAAGGGCTAATAATACACAATGTTATCTGCCTGGGGCTGGCAGTTTAAGTTCTATGTTCTGGTCTGTACATTAGCGTATATACACATATATATGTAAGGACTTAAAACTTGTATTCACTGTTTAGAACTTGGATAGAATCATAGTTTCCCAAATGTCAGTCCGGGGCTCTTTGCATGAGAATCACTTTTTTTGGGAGGGAGGTCATCTTTTTTGAAATGGCAGCTCTCAATAACTCCCATCCCAGAAAGTCCAACTCAGTAGTGGAGATGCTGTAGTGGAGACCTGGGGGTCCAGGGGCACTGCTTGGTGAGTGGCTTCCTTGCTGTCCTTTCATGTCCTCTCCCTCAGTTCTTACTGTGAAGCACCTGGAGGACAGACTCAATGGTCCTTTTCTCTCCACAGGAAAAGCGAGGGAGCAAAGCGCCTGATAAAGCCGCCCTGCTGGCCTTTGATGCCCTGGTGACCTTCTGTGAAGAACTGGGGTGAGTGGAGCTAGGAATACGATGCAGCTCAGTGGTAGAGCATTTGTGTGGCAGGTGCAGGACCTGTGGTTAATCCCTGCATTGCCTCCCTGCTCCTCAGAGGGAAAACGACCAGTGACTTATGTTGGGTGTGGACCTGTCAGATCACCTCCTCTCCCAGCAGCCGTTACTTTACCAGCTAGTACAAGCTAGCTCTTGGGCCACCAAGGTTCCTGGGCTTGCAGAGCTCCTATTTCAAGCAGTGTGGAAGTCAGGGCCCTTCCTTTTTACTTCTGGAGGCCACTGAAACTCTCTCATGTGTGAGGATCTGTTCCACATTGGGGTAGTTGTCCACTCCTCTGCCTACTTCCTGGATGGTTGGCTGACTCAGTGAGCAATTCACTCCAGAGTAATATGGCCGGCTCTTGCCACTGAGCTGGCTCCCACTGTGTGAGAGTCACCCATGCTGATTTGTTTGCTTCTGAGATGGGATCTCGTGTAACCTAGGCTGGCCACCAGCTTGCCATGTCAGAGGCTGGCCTTTGACTCCTGGTTAGCCTGACTGCCTCCACCTTCCAGGTGTTCTGATTATAGGCATGAGTCGCCACACCTGATGAGTTGGTCTCACTCATACACAGAGCCCCGACAGAAGCTTCGGGCCCCACTCATATCTGGTGGGAGTGGCGGGGAGTGTCACATGCTTTGGATAAATCAGCTCTTCTGACAACACTAGCCTGCTTATGTGGAGCCTACTGTCTACATCTGTGGCCATGGGGCTATGGGCCAGCCATAGAAAGAGACAAGTTGTGACTGGGCATGTAGTCAGTAGAATCCTATGTGAAGGATGCCCAAGAAGGAGTCAGTCTATGTGGAAAAACACATTTATTCATCTACGTGGAAAACAGAGATCTGATGAACAGAAATGATTGCCTCAGAATTAGAGATGAATAAGCCAAGCCCAGACAGGTCGTGGTCACAAAACTCATGATAGAAGCTACTAAACTTGGGCTCCTTGATTATCACAGTGGATATGCTCATCTCATACATGTGTCATGGAGTCTTTGGCGGGTAGAGGGGGCGTGTGTTTTTGTGTGTTAAGGATTGAACCCTGTACCATTGAGCTGCACTCCTACCTCTTGCCCCAAATACTGTCATCCTGAAGCAGAGTGCTGCTGACTCAGTACACAGTACTAATGTCTACAAGATGTGTTTAGGCTCTCCTGAAAGTGGGAGGGGGTGCGCTTATTTGGGTCCAACATTTGGATTTACCTCCCCTCCCCCACTGATGAGTTGGTGACACAGACTGAAGTATTTCCTTCTGGATCTGGATATGGCGTCTCTAATTTGGCCTCTGGCAGGATCACATGTGAAAAAATGGTGGGTTGCTGTGTCCCCTCACCCTTAGATAAGGCCATACCACCAGAGCCCTTTCCTGCCGCTGGTACATGACTGTGCTAAATTCAGCTGCCTCAGGCTCTGTGAGCCGAGCTCTTTATGGTAAGGAATGAAAGGACCAATGTTCGTGCTGGTTGTCTGCGGCTGCAGCGCTGTAACCTACCAGGCAGGGGACAGGTCTACAGGGGCCTCTGCGGTTTCTCAGTGCTTTGACAGGAGTGTACATCTGTGGGGCCAAGAGGTCCAGGGGAGGCATTGCTGTGCTCCCCCTGCCCACCTTCTCAGTATTCAGCCTCACACCTCCTATCTTGTTGGCTTCAGGTGAGGTTCTGGATCTCAGGATTCCCAGGTCTCAGGTGGAGTAAACCTTGTTATCATAGCTCTTTTGGCCACTGCTCTTTATGAAAGAGAACGTCTATTGTGTGAACAGTATCTGGCACGAAGGAAGAAAGCCCCTTTCAACAGATGGTTGTTCCTTTTCTAAGAATAAATAGTTCTGGTTAGAGGTTGAAGTTGAGGTCACTGTTCCCACCAGCATCTCTTAAGGTAGGCACCTGGCAGGGAGGGATAAGACCCAGAGGGTGGGTTCAGCTGCGTGGGTACATTTCTAGAAGCTGTTGTAGGGTTGCGGTGTGTAGGGTGGGATATGGGCAGTGGCCTGGGATCACCAAAACAAGTAGTCAGGTCCATTCCTCATGTGGCCAGCGTGGGACCACTAGTGGTTTTGATCTTGTCTCCGCCATGTAGCCATTTTCTCAGAGCTTCGACCTGAAGAAGCACGAGCCATTAACCTTTAACTTGGTGGCCTTTAACCTTGTAGGCATCAGGCTTAAAATAGCAGGCTGGGTGTTGTGGGTGGAGAGGAGCTTTCCCTTTGGCCTGGGTAGGATTGTCTTGTGGAGTCTCTGGATTAAGGAGCTCGGCCGCTCAGCATCATCCAGTGCATCTCCATCTGTGTGTTTATTTGCTCTTTCGTTCTGTCAAGCACACTGAGTGTGGGCCTTGTCTCATTGGGAAAACTTATATATTTAAAAATATATAATTGCTTATGAATGGGCTTTGAAGAACAAGTACATGGTGGGTTTTGTTTTTCTTTTTTAAAATTTTGTGTATGAGTGTTTTACCTGCATGTATGTCTGTGCACCACATGTGTGCCTGGTGCCCACAGAGGCCAGAAGAGGGCATCGATTTCCCTGGAACTAGAGTTACAAATAGTTGTGAGTCACCACATGGGTGCTGGGGATCAAACCTGTGTCCTATGTAAGAGCTGGTGGTGCTCTTGACTGCTGAGCCACCTCCCTAGCCCTGTACAATGTTGTTCTTAGAGTAACAGATTTCCCCATCCCAGTCTCTGGGGTCAGAGTAGGGGAGAATTTGAGAAAGACAGATTTAGGCTGAGATCTGAAGGACAAGGAAGCACACCGCAGGCCATGAGTGTGATGTGGTATCCCAGTCAGGAGGGATGTATGCAGAAGCCTTGAGGAGGAGAGACAGAGCAGCTTAGGAACCGGTTACCCTGTGAACCCTGTGAACCTAGGGGTTCTTGTCAAGCAGTTCCTGGGAGCCTACAGGGCAGACCCTGAGGACTTGCAGGCCTTCCTGTGGATTGCAGAGAGCCTGGCTCTGAGAACCCTACTGCATAGAAAAAAGCTCACGTTGGAGGATTTGGAAAGGATTTTACTTCATCTGACGTTTTGTCTCCTTCTCTGTCGAGGACTTGCGGACTTGCTGCCTGGGCAGAGGCCTTAGGAAAGAAAGCCTTGTTAGCAAGGCTGCTCTCACTCAGGCAGAGCAGAGGCCCTCTCCACATGCTGTTAGCGGGGCAGCTGGGCTCAGGGTGGGAGAGCCGGAAATGGTAGCAGGCCAGCCTTCCCTCTCTATTGGACCAGCCCCTAAGCCAGATCCAGGGTTCCCGGAGATTCTTCCTTGAGCCAGAGGGACTGTGGAGCTCCTGCAGGTCTGGTGTGTGCAGGTCAGCCCGGCTTTCCCTGCTGCCCTCTAGGCTCCAGGAAGTCAGGTCAGTCCTCTCTGCACAGAGTCTTTTCCACAAATCCAAACACAATGGCAAATACGATGAAGAACAGGAATGTGGAGGTGAATAAGCCAACCACTATCAGGCCCCCCACATCCCAGGGATTGTTCCAAAAGTCATCATTCTGGATGGTCTTTAGCGTTACCATTTGGCCCCTCGTAAATCTGGAAAAGAGGAGACAAGAGGCCCTGAGTACAGAGAGCTCTGAAGGCCTTGTTGTGGCTGCATTCCTGCTGAGCTATACCTGGCCTGGTTCCAGAAAGTAGCACCTAGCCCTAACCCATCCTTTGTTTAACAGATACCTTTTGTTTCTCTTCTTGCCCTATGTGAATCTTGTCTGAGAGTCTCCCAAGATCAAAGGCCTATGCAAACTTGGTCCAGGAAACCTGGAAACTGTGGTACCTGAGAAATGGAGGAATCTGCACTTGGCATTGTATTGTTGGAAGCTCCTTTCAGGTTGTTTTGAGCATATGGAAATTAACTGGTTAACTGGACCCTCCTGCAGCCATGAAAGGCTCGATTTTTTCCATGGATCTGAGTGAACCCACACACCCGTGCCCGACACCTTGTCTAAAGCATTGGTCTCCAAGGCACCTCCCTGGGCCTCTGTGCAGTTGCATTGAACATCTGGATACATCTGGCTAGCCAACACTAAAGGCTTTCCTATTGGAAGCTGCTAGGGGCTGCCTCCAGTCTCTGGTTCATTGCTGAACAGCTCTGGTGTGAGCCAAATGTCTCTCCAGCCCCTGAGGCCTTCCTAGATAGAGCCAAAAATGTACCCTGTAGATCTCCCTCTATTTTTATTGTCCCAATTGTCAGATGCGTAGGGGGCATTTGAAAGACTCATGAGCAGCCCAGCTGGGAATGATGGTGCACTTAAGTCTCAGCTCCTCAGAAGGCTGAATTCCTGCTTGAGCCCAGGAATTCCAGGCCAGCAGAGAACAGCAAAATCCTGTCTCCAAAAAAAAACAAAAGGGGGGAAAAAAACAAACCAAAAAAACCCAAAAGATAGGTAGTATTGGAGAGATGTCTGCTCAACAGTTAAGAGCACTGGCTACTCTTGCAGAGGACCCAAATTCAGTTCCCAGCACCCATGTGGCAGCTCACAATCATCCATAATGCCAGTTCCTGGGCACCTGACACAATTTTTAGCTTCTGAGAATACCAGGAATGCAGGTGTGGACATACATACACATAGGAAGAACACACACACACACACACACACACACACACACACACACACACAGTCTTTTTAAAAAGGGGTGGTGGTGGAGGATAAGAATAGAGTGGTCGAGGCAGTGCCCTGGGAGACAGCTGGAAGCAGGACGCCTGGCCATACTGGTGTCAGCAGGCTGCAGCCAGTTGAAAGGAATATAGGGAAAAAGGAAGACGTCATTACCTGGTTCTTCTAATAGTTTGTGTCCTATGAGGGCAAAGCCAAGTCAGGATTGTCCTTCAGGCCTCACACTTTGGGGTTCGTGGGTGGAAGAGGCTGCCGGTGTGACCACAGCTGTTCAGCAACTCAAAGAAATGACTGTGGCAGCCCAGAGCATTGCCAGATAGCTCTGACTACACCTTTGCCGCTGCCACCAGAGCAAACAAAGGTGGGCTAGACTGGTTGCCTAGCAACTGCCACTCCCTCCCTCATTCCCTTCAGCAGTGTTCTGCCCTTTTGTGATGGCGCTGTAGAGACGCTCAGGATGCATTGTAAATTGTCCTTGAGAGAAGTCAGACTTGGGGTAGGGTGAGAGAAGAGACGGTCTGTGCCCCAGGCCACCTGTCCACCTCGCCTATGTGCAGCTGGATCTTAGTTCTTGTCTATGTGACCTCTTGGAGCTTACTTGGCAAGGCATTCCTTCCCATAGTTTGGGTGAATGATTAACTGCAGCTCTGGCAGGAGCCTCCTGGAACAAGTTCCTGGGTGGGAGTGCTTATCACCATTGGAGCTTTTCTCTCTCGTGCCTGCCTCAGGCATGGCCTCAGCTGTTTCATGTGTCTGGTTCCTACGCCTTGGTTAGACAGCTGAGAGGAGGGACTTAGTCGTACATGCCTTGCTTGACACTTGATGGCCACTGTTGAGTCCTTTAAAAGCTTAGACGTGTAGGCTTTGCATCCCATCATAAGGTAAGAGAGATGGACCTTTCCCTCCAGTGAGGCTCATGTTGTAGCCCACAGGTCATCACTGCTGTTGAGAGTTTTGAGAAATGCCCACTTATATCAGTTTCTGGAATGCCAAGGTATCTGTTGTTCTCATCCTCTCTGGACATCTCTTCAGGTACAGCCTGGAGCGGCTGGCAGGTGATGAGCAAGTTCAGGAAAGCGTTCCTGACTGTCGTGGGATGGATTGACCCATGGCTCACCTGTTGCTTTCCATTTCCTTGTGTAAAACTTGCTGACTTCCTGCCTTGCCAAGTGCACAGCCAGCAGGCTGGTCTCTGGCACACCCTGGTACTTTTGTGACTTATCAGTTAAACCAGGTTCTTATCAAGAGTCAATTGTTTGTTTCCAAGCTGGCTTATGGTAGTTGTGCTTGTTTCTATGATTACAAAATCGAATGTGACATCGTCTAAACAAATGAAGCCATAATGATAGTCATAACTCCAGTTTTACAGATAGACAGCAGACAGAGAGTTCAACAACCTACTCACGGCTGTGAAGTTGGAGTTCGGAGCCAGCTGTACAGTCTGAGCTCTCAGGCCCTAGACCTTAGAATAGACCATGCTATTGTCTCTATTAATACCCATGTGGCCACTTTGATATCATTCCATAGTCCCATCAAAAGAAGCACAAACATAACTAAACTTTGGGCATATTTTGTAAAACTCATAACATTAATTTATTTTTAATCTTGTATATGTCCATGCATATGTATATACCATGGAGTGTGTGTGGAGGTTAGTGGACAACTTGTGGAAATAGGTTCTCTAACTTGTGGGTTCCAGGTCACTGAATTCAGATCCTCAGGTTTGGTGGCAAGTGCCTTTACCCACTAAACCATCTTGCTGTCCCCTCTGTAGTGACATTTTACACTCAGGTTCTTCAGGTGTGTTCAAATCTTGCTCTGATGAAACCAAAACTACAAGGTAAGCTGGAGCTGAGCTAGTCCACAGCCCTTCCTCGGAGACCGGCCCACCCAGAGGCCGCTCCCACCTCAGGTCATGTAGGCTAGAGAGAATCAGATGCTCGGAACACGCTGCTCTTTCAAGAGACCTTGGTTCAGTGCCCAGCACTCACATCAGGTGCCCCAACTGCCTATAATTCCAGTTTCAGGAGATTCAACACCTTTTTCTGGCCTCTGAATGCACCAAACACTGAGTTTGAGATTGAGGCCAGCCTGGTCTACAAAGTGAGTTCCAGGACAGCCAGGGCACACAGAAACCCTGTCTCAAAAACCCAAAAAAACAAAGTCCTGCTAGGCATGGTGGCATATACCTTTAATTCTAGCACTCAAGGGGTAGAGGCAGGTGGGTCTCTTGAGTTTGAGGCCAGCCTGGTATACATAGTGAATGCCAGGCCAACCAGAAATACATAATGAGACCCTGTCTCAAAACAACAACAACAAATCAGACATGTAGGGGAATGTGTCATTCATTCATAGGAAAGTTGCTTTGTCTAGTTTTAATTAACTGCCTTATCCAAGTAGATAGATCGTTGTCTCTGTGAGGGAAATAGATGAGAACAGGAGAGGATGCTTCAAGCATGGTCTGTATGTTGAGGGGTTCCTCTGTGAGGAAATGACAGTTGGAAAGACAAGCACTGGCTGCTTTTCCAGAGGACCCGGGTTCGATTCTCAGCCCCCTATAGTGTCTCAAAACCATCTGTAACCCCAGTTCCAGAGGATCTGATGCCCTCTTCTGGCCTCAGAAAAGAGACAAGCATGTGGTGCACTTACATGTATATAAGCAAACAGTCATACATATAAAAACACATCTTAAAAAAAAAAAAAAGACTTGAGAGTTAGAGACAGCATTCCATGGCGTGGAACAGGGCACAGAGAGGAGGAAAACATTTTTAGAACAAAATTAATTTGTGAACATATTTTATAATGTGAAATTTGTAGTACTCATTTGTATCATTGTGATTTCTGTTATAAATTGTTTTGAAAATATTAACATTTCATAGAACTTGTCTGTGTTCTGCCAAGTATTGCTGACATGATTCTTATTTTGTAATAAGGTATAAATGCAGGCAGTGAACTGGGCGGCTCCTCATCCTCCTGAGGGACTGAGAACAGACATTGGTAGTAGAATAGAGACCATGGGAGAGGGAAGGACACGAGGAGGCTGCTGAGACCTGTGGTGGCCACCGTGCACTGAGATGGCTTGTTGTTTTGTTGTTGTTGTTTTGTTTTGTTTTCCTGAGACAGGGTTTCTCCGTGCAGTTTTGGTGCCTGTCCTGGATATTGCACTGTAGCCCAGGCTGGCCTCGAACTCATAGAGATCCGCTTGGCTCTGCCTCCCGAGTGCTGGGATCAAAGACGTTCGATAGGGTCGGCTGGACTAGCATGGGGCAGGAAGGTCTAACGAGCTGGCTACTTGTGCTGTGTCCAGGGTTGTCCATGGTACCTCCTGCTCTGCAGCTGAACTAGGAACCAAAACTTTTTCTAGCAAAGGAGGAATCTCAGTCTTCACCACTCCACCCTACAGGAAGGCTCTTCCTGATGCTAATGAAATCCTTCTTAAAGAGCAGGAAGGAAGGAACTGGGTTGCTTTTCCTAAACTGAAGGCTTCCAGGGTTCCAGCCAACAGTGCTGGGTGTGAAAAAGGTGGGATCTCCAGTCCCCTCCACTATCCCTGGAGTCTTCTTCTGATAGTTGGGTGTTAGATTCCCACCCACTCTCACAGAAGCAATTTTGAGACGGTTTGGGTGTGGGTGTTTGCATGTAGGGTTGGCTAATGGAGATAATGGAGTCGAAACTTCTGTCTTGTGTCCCAGAGGCCTCAAGCCCTAGGTGTGGTTAAGCAGAGGCTCCAGAGCCAGACAGGCTGGACCCAGAGCTGGCTTTGCCACATTTTAGCTGGCTGCACTTGGGCAAATTGTCTAGTGTCACTAAGACTGAACTTCCTCTTCTGTCAACTGGGCTAGTAATGACATTTATAGGACTGAAGCCTTGTGAAGGTTAAATGACCTTATCTGTAACTGAATGCTCAAAACAAGAGCAGGGTGTGGTGGCTTCCAGCCAGGGCCACAGTGAGATTGTTTAAAAAAGAGAAAACCTGAAGGGGGAAAAAGAAAAAGCCCAGACAAGCTGTAGTCCAGAAGCTAAGCAGGAGCATAGTGAATTGGAGCCTAGCTTAAGACAGCCTCAAGGGTCTGGGGACGTGGCTCAGTGGTAGAGCACTTGCCAAGTGTACACAATCTACAGGGCTTCATTCCCAGCACCAAGAAAATGTTTTTTGAAAGCAACAGGGCATGGACTAGCCCTCAGAATTTTAGCTGTCTTTATTATCATCATTCAGGTTTTGTTGTTGGTTTGGTTTTTTATTTTGTTTTGTTTTTATTTTTGAGAAAGTTTTTTTTTCTTTTTTCTTTTAATAAGCAGTGATTAGCCAGTGGTGGTGGTGCGTGCCTTTCATTCCAGCACTTGGGAAGCAGAGGCAGGTGGATCTTGTGAATTCCAGGACAGCCTGGTCTACAGAGTGAGTTCCAGGACAGCCAGGGCTACACAGAGAAACCCTGTCTCAGAAACCTAAAAATAATAATAGGCAGCAATGATTGGTGTTTTGTCTGCATGTATGTCTGTGTGAGGGTGTCAGATCCCCTGGATCTGGAATTACAGACACATGTAGGTGCTGAGAATTGAACCTGAGTCCTTTGGAAGAGCAGCCAGTGTTTTTAACCAATGAGCCATCTCTCTAGCCCTCCCTCTTGAGAGGGAGTCTTATGTAGCTCTGGCCGACCTAGAACTCACAGAGATCCAGCTGCCTCTGCCTCTCAGAGTGCTGGGATTAAAGGCATGTTTGACTCTGAATCCCAATTTTTAGGGGCCGAGGACAGGTGGATTCTTAGATTTCTCTTCTTTGTTTGGAAACATGTGCTTTCTTGGTCTTCTATAACCCCAGCCTGTCAGGCAAGTCTGTGGATACCAGGTAGTCAAAGCAGCCAGCGAGAGCTCCTGTCGGCCTCCCTCCTGTCGGCCAGGTCACCAGCCAGAGGTGGCAGGGGCTGACTTCCCCTCACTGTGACCTGTTTTCAAGGTTGGCAGAGCTCTGCTCCCAAGCAAGCAGAATGTAGTGCCCAGACTTAGGTGACAGAAGTGTGAGTAATTAGAACCCAGTCCTGGCCCTGTTGACATGTGTGGAGACTTCTGTGTCTGTGCCCCTCCCTCCATGGCTGGGTTTGTAGCTGTGTGTCTGGGAGGAAGAAACCTGCAGGGAAGGAGGCATGGAAGCATCTCAATAGCACCGTCTTTAAAATGGGTCCATTTTAAAGGCGCTCTGGGTCAGCCCCTGTTTAGAGGGGCAAATAATGACAGTTCATAACTATGGAGCTTCTAAAGCATGTCTAGCACTGTGCTAGGCTTACCTTGCTTTGTACTCCTAGCATACCCCAGGAAGCAGGTGCCAGCGTTAATCCATCTCAGCAGAAGGAACCCTAGCTTAAGAGCATTGGTCACAAAGCTGGCAGGTGTCAGCTGAGGTGTGAACCCACAAATGGAGACAGGACCAAAAGGTCAGGGAACAAGTGCGAGAGACAACACTAAGGGCCTTACCTTTCTTGGACTGAAGAAATTTGGGAGGATCCAGAGACCTGAGGCCGTCAGTGTGGGGTATACAGACAGAAGTTAGGACAGCAGGAAATGCTATAGGGTAACAACCTCCATCACTCTGACTGGGACTCTGGAAGCCAGCACTGATTAGCAGAAGATACCAAACAGGAATGTTGCCAGTGGCCCTCCATTGGTTCCATGGTGTTGATTTTCCAGCTTTCATGGGTACATGGAGAACAGTGGCCTGGAAAGAACAGTCACTGGCCATGCCCCTGGAATTCTGGCACTGTCTTCCTGATGCACAGAGCCCCGCCTATGCATAAACATATAACCAAACACCTCATAAACACATAACCAAAAAAGCTTTTACTTGGAAGTAAGCAAATTTCAGGTAGAATACTGACATGTTCTCCTCCTCCTCAGCAGAAGGCTTGAAGTCTAGTAAATTGCACAAAGTTCCCGATTAGTTGACCTCTCTTTGGCATAAATCAGCAGAGCCCCAAGGGCCAGCTCCCCAAGACTAGGAGCTGTTCAGAGTGTGGGGCCCCTAAGGGTACAGCTTAGCAGTAGCAGAAGACCTAGGTGGTCTCCTGAGTCTCGGAAGCAGTGGCTCCTCCCAAGCACTGGTGTCCACTGGCAGCTTGAGCAGCACAGGTTTCCTTGATAAGTCTCCAGGCGTCTTCTGTCACCTGGACAGTGCTAGAACTGAGCCCAGGTGATCTGTCTGGAGGAGTGAAGTGGCCAGGATGGTCGCCTGTGTCACAGCTCTGGAAGGTTCCTGTCCGCTTCTCCGGGCATCGCTGTTGTCCCTCATCTAGGTTTTATGGGCCGCACGGGGATCCTCCTTTCTCTCCTCTCGGGGCAGCAGCAGTGCACACAGCAGCAGCTGCAGGCTATCAGCAGCAGTAGCAGGACCGTGGCTGAAGGAAGAGGACAGGCCAGAGCTGAAAAGCCAGGGGATGCCCACCCTCCTTCCGAAGAACCTCCCCAGTCTGGGTAGAGGCTGCCGGGGTCTGGCGGTCTCTTGCTGCACTCCTCCGCCTGACTCCTTTCAGTCTGAGGTTGAACCCCTGGCGGTATCCAGTTCCCAACACTGCCTAGCAACTCAGGTGGTATCAGAGATGTGGCAACTCCCTTAGCTTCCCCTGGGACACAGCTTTTCCTACTTACCTGAAGGAGCCTTACCAACCTTCCAGCCAGCACCATGGCTTGCTCTCCCAGATATCAGAAGAGCCCATGGGACACTGAGGGGACGGGGCTAAAGGGCCAGAGGACAGGTGCCCCACTTGCCTGTGAAAAGAGCGATGATAGAGAAGGCCAGCAGCTCCGCGGGCTCGGCCTGGGGCAGCCCCTGAAGCTTCAGCAGCAGCCTCTCACCCACAGAGCGAATCTCTTCCACCAAGTCTGTGGCTGCCATGTTGCTAGGCTCCTGTGTTCTGTAACAACACAGACAGCACCTCAGAGTCCTGCCGAGCTGCTCACAGGCTGAGAAGTTGCTCCAGTGAACCAGCCTCTTCTACCATAGCCTGCAGAACAGGTTTGTCAGCTTCAACCCTGTACCACTGGTGGGTCCCAGGCAGAGGGAGACAGGGAGTCCTGGAAGTCTGCTCAAGGGTAGGGTAGCCCTCAGCCCGCACTTGGCTGGAGCTGCCCAGGGCAAGGAAAGCTTGTGATAAATGTGACCTGGAGAGCCTTGGAGGGACTACCAGACAAGGCCGCAGTTGGTGAAGGTTCTGCCCATCAGATGTGACTTTGCTGATGCATTCCTTTGTCTTGAGACACCAATATCCGGTTTGGCTGGGGTGCCTCAGCTGACACAGCCCCCTAGCCAGCCTCTGGGTCATTCAGGATTTTGGTGCCTCCCCTAGATGCCCAGGGTGGCAAGACAGGCCTCAGGATTCTCTGTGGGAGGAGAATCAGACTCCAGGTTTATGGGGACTCTAGCTGGGAAGGATCAACTCCAGGTAAAAACTGAAGGAGAGGTTGTCACTTGAAGGATATGAAACTGAGTCCCCAAGAGCCCTCCTCTCCTACCATATTATTGTCGTGTGAGGAAGAAAGGACCACACGGTTTTCCCTGGGCTCTCATTTCTTCAGACGGGATCAAGAGTTGTAGGACTGGCTCCTCCCCTCCTGGCTTGGACCTGTTCTGTTCTACCCAGGAAAGGCCTGACTGAAGAGGGATGGCGGCCAGGGCTTCCAGAGAGGGCCCAGGCAAAGCTCTCAGCTGAGTTTGTGTGTTGGAGCCACTGAGCGTCGGCGCTCCCTCACATCTCTCCTGTGAGCAAGGACAGGGACGACTTGTACCAATGCATTCAGACTGGTTCTTCCTGAGGGATGGGACAGGTGACCAGGGGCTTGTGTCTTTGATGATTGCCACCTTGGCCCTGGTCTCAGCCGGGCAGGCGGTCCCTCTGCTGTGCTCTGCGAGACTGGCCACCCCCAGCCTGGCACTAGCAGGTCTGCAGCTACCTTGAAGGTCAGCCGATAGGTCACTCCTGCATGTGGGCTCTCTGCTGCTGTGTCGGACAGCCTCTGCCCAGCCTTTGAGAGTGAGAGGCCCTGGCTGCCTATCCCACCTGTTGTGGAAGGCCAGGCTCTTGCACCTCCACTGAGTCCTCTTCAGTCACTCAGGCCCTGGCTGGCCACCCTTCTTCCCCTAACAGTTCTTCAGGAACCGGATCACAGCTGCCAACCGCTTGGACTTCCTTTCTATAAAGTACATGGTGGTGCCTTCTCTGAATTTGTTGTCCATGTTTTGTTTTCAGTTTTGTGCTACCAGGGAATGGACTCCAGGGCCTTTCTTATGCTAGGCAAGTACTGTACCACAGAGCTACATCCCTGTGGCACCTTCTCTAACTCATCTGCCCTTCCTAGAAATGGGTTTTCGTTTGTATCTTTGTTTTTAGAGACAAAGTTTCTTTGTGTAACCCAGGCTGTCCTGGAACTTGCTCTGTACACCACCACTGCAACCTGTCTCACCTCCTCCCCATCTGTGCTGAGGACAGGCTCTTGATCTCTGTGTGGTGGTGGAGATGAGAAGCCCTAGGGAGGGCCTGGCTGCAGGGACTTTGTGTGGGTACTGACAGGACCAGGAGAGTCAAGGATGGACCCAGCCACTGTCCTCCTACCCACACGCTCTTTATGGAGGCCTGTGTGGCTTTGAGCTGCCACATCAGACAGCACACTGAGTCCCCCGAGTCACGTGTGTGCCATGTGCAGGAGCCAGGCCACAGCTCTCTGGAAGCCCGTGAGCTGTGCACATTCAATACCGCCTCTTGTGGGACTGGGCCATCAGTTCGATCAGTTCATCACCCCCAGAGAGGGGCGCACCAGGTTTTGTGAGAGCTGTATGTGTTGTCTGTCACTGACTAAATAGGTCTGTGCGTCCTGCTGGCGTGGACCTAAAAACATTCCGTCTGGTCAGACCGAAGGGGTGCTGCCTCTAGCCAGTTGCTGTGTGCTTGCAAAGGTAACCACAGGCATAGTGTGCATACGATTCAGAGCCAGGGCTGCTGTCTCTTACCCTCCCTCTTCAAAGGTGACCTGTCCACTCTGTCCTGGGACCTCTGCACCACCCCACCCCACAGACATAGTGTGCATGCGGTTCAGAGCCAGGGCTGCTGTCTCTTACCCCCCCTCTTCATCTATGTTTGGTCTGGCTTGTTCAGCCTGACTGGCACTGTGCCCACATTGCCTCATGAGCCCAATGGAGACACTCCTTAAAAGCAGAAGCAGGCAGGAGGTTGGTGGTCAGGAGCACTTTCTGTGTGCCAAACCCAAAGGCCTGGAGAGAGAGTGGTGAGGAGAAGGGGTACCTGCTTGGCAGGGATGGCGGGTTGGGACCCTAGGGCTCGCTGAAAGGTCTCATAGTGTCCAATTTCCAGAGCAGGGCAATGGCTTGGGCCCCACCTGCTGTGTAGGGAAGTCAGAATTTGTCGATCAGCAGCTCCAGCTAGCAGAGTTACTCCCTGCTTCTCTCTTGCCTTCTCCCTGCACCCTGCTTGGCGTGTGAAGTTGGAGAACGGCAGCCTCCTGCCCAGGGTAACTGTGCACTCCTCTGTAAGAGTGTGGACAGCCTCCTAGCTCTGGGCCTAGGGCTGCTATAAGCAGCCTACTGGGAGCTAGGTGGGACCTGGCCTCTGTGCCAGCCTTAGGATGTGGCCTGGGGCTGCCTGCCAGGTCTTGCCTGCTTTACCAGCAGAAGTAGGGCTGCTGGATATGGTTCTCTGCCCTCAAAAGGCTGAAGAGGAACCCTCTTTGCTTGGCAGTTGATATTTTGTTATTTTAAGCTCTGACCAACAGAACAGGCACATGACAGAGGGGGGAGCAAAGGGGTCTTGTTCTCCAGAGAGGAAAGAGGCACATTCCGGCAGGTCCCCAGGCGTCCTCCCAGTGGGCTATTTAAAGCAGAGCCAACAGACGCCTGGTACCCAATATAACCAGTGGTTATTAGGTGACCTTGTTCTCCAGCTGTTGTCAGGGGGAGTGGGAACTCTGGGACCCTCCCTGGGTTTGGGGGAGCTGAGCAGAGCTACTGGTAATTCTGTGTTTCCTAGACTTTCTATTACAGGTTCATCCAGTTCTTTCTAAACCATACTTTATGCCCAAGAACTGGGGGACTAGAGTCTCTCTTAACACCATGTTCAATAGAGCCAGTGGTAGCTTCCCCTGGAGAGCAGTCCTGGCTGCCCCTGAGCCCAGCTGTTGCCAGGCCGCCCGCATAGCACTTGGAGCCCTCTGAGGATGCTCCTGGCTGGGGTACAGACAGTGGTCAGGGAGATCTGCACAACAGAGAAGGAAAACCAGCCGGCGGGACCGATTGGCGTTGCTTGGTGTGGCAGGTGGCATTGAGGTTCTTGCTGTAGGCCAGACAACTGCAACCTTGTACCACAGCCTCTCTGCTTCCTCTTTGTAAACCTGGTAGTCAACTCCAGCTGCCACGTGGACAGGGCAGGCGATGTGTCTATATTTGATAAGCAGCGCCACTTGTCACTGGTGTTTTGTAGCCCCAAAGGGCATCTTGCAGTGCCCTGTTGTTGTTATGGAAGGTCTCAGCCACTTTTGTCCTGCAGTGTATTGTCTTGTTTGAGAAGCATCTTTTTTTTTTCTTTTTGTTTTTTCGTGACAGAGTTTCCCTGTGTAGCTTTGCACCTTTCCTGGAACTCACTTTGTAGACCAGGCTGGCCTCGAACTCACAGAGATCCACCTGTCTCTGCCTCCCGAGTGCTGGGATTACAGTCGTGCGCCACCACCGCCAGGCTGAGAAGCATCTTGAATGAGGAATAATCAACAGATCGGAGAGACCTGAGGGTCCCAAAGGCCTGACCAGCGGGGCGGAGATGCCTATTGTGTACCATGCCGAGTATCTGAGCCACTCCATCTCTGTGGGGCTCTAGTTTGAAATCAGAAATGAGTGAGTGAAGCCTTGCTGGTTCTGCTGCCCTGGCTCCTGAGATTTCCAGAACAGGGAATGATCTGGTGGCCAGTAGAAATTAAGGGAGCTCCTCACCTGCAGCCATGAAGCTGGGCTTCCTTCTCATCTTAGGGACTGTGGAAGCCAGTGTTTTGTGGATGCAGGTCACTCTCCTGCCTCTGGGATCTAGTGGCTAACAGCTTACAGCCGTGCCCTCCCTCACCTCTCCTAACTGCCGTCCCCATTGTGGCTCAGTGGGGGGGGGGGGGGGCACCTCTGTGCAGTACTTCTCATGTTAATACAGGAGTTAGTTTCCCAGCCCCCACATTGGCCAAAGCCCACTCCCTCTGCTGAGCCAAGGACACTTGGCCTTCTCCTTGGTTTCCAAACCTGAATGATATCAGTTTTGCTTTCTTACTGGATAACAACTTGTTTGCTTTGGAAGGAACATCTTGGGGGGACTTGAACCTTGGTGTGAGGACAGGAGGCAGACGGGTGAGCAGCCTTCCCTCATGAGTCCCTGCCCAGTAAGGTTGTGCGTGTGCTGCCCAAAGAATGAACCAGTCAGTGATCAGCTTGATCGCCATTACAGTGGTGTAGCATAGAGAATCCTGGGGTCACTCCCCAGCCTCATCCATGTAGTCATCATCTCCCCTCCAACCCTGTCTTTAGAATCAGGCATGCATGTCTCTGGTTCAGTTTTCAGAGATCACAGCCAAAGGAGGACACAGGGGGTCCCAGGAATCTAAGTGGGTGCAGAGACTCCTCCCTGGACTGATCCTGAGCTGAAAACATGTAGCAGTGAGCAGGTCTAAACTCAAAAGACATGGAAGCTGCTGCTTTTGTCCAGCACCCAAGTAGGCGGTTCTGCTAGATGCTAGGGGCTGGAGGCCAGTGAACTGGCTGGGCATAACTTGTCCTGAGCCTTCCTGAGAAACAGGGAGGGCTCAGCCCTGATCCTTGAGAAAATGGGGGCCCAGTGGGTGTGTGGGCCCTATTTTAAGCTCACTAAAGAGAAAAGGTTTCAATTGATGTCAGCAGGCCCCCAGCCCCTCTGCTCCACAGCAAGTGGCAGTGACTCCCCCTTCTCCAGCACTGGGTCCCAGGGGAAGGTGTACACACAGGAGGTGACTAAGTTCCCTGTAGGAGAGTGGCCCAGTGTATCCCCAAGACGCTCCTTAGTTCATGGTAAGCCGGGGCTCACACCCTTGAGATGTGCCACCCTGGCTGCCCTTCCCTCCTCTCCTGCACCTTGTTATCTGGCCAGTGTCACTTACCTGGGAGCTCAGATACTGGGGAGCCAAGAAGGGGTGCCCCGGTACAGAGCCTTTCTGCGCTTCCTTTTGGTCCTTTGCCACCACCCTTGACTTCTGCACCAGCACTGCAGCCTTCCCGCCAGCCGGCTGGCTGCTTCTCACTCTGGCACCTCCTAGCAAGCTCTAGGCTGCTGACAGCCAGCTGCTGTCCAGCTTCAGCTTTTTTGTTATTGGTTGTCCTGGAGATCTAGGTGTCAAATTACCATGGTGAGGCGGGGCCAGAGGGAGGAGCCTTCCCTGAGCTTGCCCTAGACTTCACACCCAGTGCCTTCCCTGCCCAGGAGCTCCACTCTGCTCTCCAGATCCCCAGAAGGGCTCCCTCTCTTACTCTTGCCCTGCTCTGCCCTCCACCCGCCTGGGGGCCAGGCTGTAGGCTGAGGGCTGGGCTAATGACTGAGTGGTTGACTGTGCTTCCCTGTGGAAATAACCCCAGGGGGCTCGGTCTGAGGTTGCTGGGGGAAGAGGGTGGAGCAGCTCCCTCCAAGCGCCCCACCATCCTCTGGATGGCCTTTTTGGCTTGTGTCCCTGACCACCCCAGTCTGTCTCTTGGGCCACTCCCTGGCTACTCCCTCTGGCCTCTCCCAGGAAGAAAAACAGGAGCTATGGGACCACCCAGGCAAGTCAGTAAGCTTTGCAAGCTCCCTCTGGTGTGGTACTTCTGCCATGCAGCACTCAGAGGCATCTTGCAGGAAATTTGAGGCTCCTAACCGCGCCCCCCCCCCCCACACACAGCTGAGGACTGAACCCAGGGCCTTGCGCTTGCAAGGCAAGTGCTCTACCACTGAGCTAAATCCCCAACCTGAGGCTCCTAAATATCTTTTTTTTTTTTTTTTGCTCCTAAATCTTAAAAGTAGCCTCCTTGTTTTGGTGAGAGGCCTTGTATCCCTCCTAAGAGAAAGGACACTGTTGGTCTCATGCTGCTCTGCTGTTTCCTCACTCCTGCCCTGTTGTCCAGTGGCCAGGCCCATTAATGTTTGACTGTCTTGCCACCCAGCAGACCAGGCTGCAGCGGGAGAAACTGACCTCAGCCCTGCAGTCAATGGAGCCCTTTGAATCTGAGTACAAAACCCCAGTGAGTCAGAGCTGGGGAGCAGGGTGTCAACAACCATATGGCCACAGCTCCTAGATGCCAAAGCTTCTCAGACAAGCCACCTCTGTACAGGCAACAACAGTCTTGAGCAAAGGGAACAGTTGTTATATCTATTCAGTGTTAATGGAGCAGGCTGCAAGAGCACCCCCCAGTGGCTGTCTCCTACTGCTTTTGTCCAGTTTTAGGACCCTGTTCTTCACAGCTGGAGGACCCTGCTTCTTTAGGGGGTTGTGTTACAATTGGCCGCTCTCTGGGGTCAGATCCCCAAGCAGTACTCATACTAAGAAGAGCTCTGTTAGAGGCAATTTTTGCCAGCTCTTCTTGTCCTTATGACTGGGCACTCAAACTGCACTGCCTCTGGCGTCTTTCTCGGGCTCTCCAGCCCGGTACCACGTTTCTAGCAGTAGGAATGACTGTTTGCAAGGACACACAAACTCCCAGGGCCTCAGCCTGGGCATCAGAAAAGAGACCGAGCTTCCTGCCGCAGCTTGGGCAGAGTGGTTACCCGAAGGGGACATCTGGAAGTAGGGGGAGCTCTAGTGACTCTCTCCCTGACTAAATGGGAGATTCCCTGACTAGCTCCATGACCAGTGACTAGGCATGATGGCCACTCTCAAAACTGGCGTCTCTGGGACAGTGGTTCGCAACCTACCTAACACCTAGACCCTTTCATGCATGTTGTGTTGACCCCAACCATGAAATTATTTTCATTGCTACTTCATAACTGTAATGTTGCTACTTTGATGAATCAAAATGTAAATATCCATGTTTTCTGATGGTCTTAGGTGGCTCCTCTGAAACAGTCGTCCAACCCCCAAAGGGGTTGTGACCCACGGGTTGAGAACCACTGCTCTGGGAGCTATGCTAGGTGCAGCCAAGGGCTCATGGGGGTGGGGGAGCTAAAGGTCTCTAAGGACAGATCAAGATATGAGTGAAAACTAGCTGTGAGAGCTCATGCCTGCAATCCCAGGACTCAGGAATCTAAAGCAGGAGGCTCATGTGTTCAAGGCCATCCTGTGCAATAGTGTGAGACCCTATCTTAAGAAACAAAACAAAAAAACCAGTGTGGTGGCAAATGCCTTTAATCCCAGCACTTGGGAGGCAGAGGTAGGCAGATCTGAGTTTGAGGCCATCCCAGTCTACATAGTGAGTTACGGGCCAGTCTCTGCTACATTGTGAGACCCTGCCTCTAACGGAAGAAAATACTGTGGACAGGATAGGCCCTCCCCTGTTCTTCCCTCCCTCTCCTTCAGTGAGCATCCCATCAGTGCTCACAGCTTGTGAGATCACCACCATGCTGCATTGTACCTCTGCTCCATTAGCAGCGGAAGTGGACAGGCCATGGGATTCAGAGGTGGAATGTTTTACTTACTGGCATGGCCTTAGTGGCAGAGCCACATCTGTGCCAGAGCCTCAACTTGCCAGGTCACTCCACCACTGCGGGGAGAGGGAAGAGCAGGGTCCCAGAGCTCACAGAACAGAATGAGGTTCACATCCTGGCTCCCAGTCACCCAGGGCATGACTGTAGGAAGACTGCTTTATCTCATTGGCCCCAACTCTGCAATGGGCAGCACCAGATGATGCTTCACAAAGCCCTTGTAAATAAACAGGGTATAGGACAGGGCCTGGAGAGATGACTCAGAGGTTAAGAGCATATACTCTATTTGCAGGACCCCAGTTTAGTTCTCAGCACGCCATCATAACCATTAGGAACAAGTTCTAACTGATTTGACATTCTCCTGACCTCAGGCACTACGGGTTGTGGATATACAGAAAACAAATTTTGAAAGTGTTTTGGAGAGGTCTGAAACATCCAGCGTGGTGCTGGATAGTGAATCAGTGTTTGGAGACTGGGAGAACAACACTGGCCTGCCTCAGCCCTCATCCCATTGGCACTGCCTACTCTAGGTGCCGTCATGCTGCCATTGCTAAGTACTTTGGGGATGCACCACCTGCCTGCGCCAAAGGCTGTGACCACTGCCAGAGCCCTGCAGCTGTAAAGAAGAAGCTTGATGCCCTAGAGCACAGCAGCAGCTGGAGCAAGACCTGCATCGGGCCCTTTCAGGGGAGTGGCTTTGATCCTGAGCTGTATGAGGGAGGCCGCAGAGGCTATGGGGGCTTCAGCAGGTGAGAGATTGTGAAATGCATCCACTGGTACTAGCCAGGCCAAAGGTAGCCTTTGGTTTGGTTTGGTTTGGTTTTTCTTTTTTTTTTTTTTTTCCCTGAGACAGGGTTTCTTTGTGTAGCTTTGCGCCTTTCCTGGGACTCACTTGGTAGCCCAGGCTGGCCTCCAACTCACAGAGATCCTCCTGGCTCTGCCTCCTGGGTGCTGGGATTAAAGGCGTGTGCCACCAACACCCGGTTTGTTTGGTTTTTTTAAGACAGGGTTTCTCTGTGTAGTTTTGGTGCTTGTCCTGGATCTCACTCTGTAGACCAGGCTGGCCTCAAACTCACAGAGATCTGCCTGGCTCTGCCTCCCGAGTGCTGGGATTAAAGGTGTGTGCCACCAGTACCCGGTCAAAGGTAGCCTTCTATGGTGTGGCATGTGACTCTTCCTGGGGCCTGGGCTTTAACATTGTGGTGGAACATCACTGTCCCATCAAGCAGCATAAGTGGGGAAGAACGGAGCCCAGACCTTGACTGCTCATACCTAGCCTGTCCTCTAGGTATGATGAAGGTTCTGGAGATAGCGGTGATGAGGGCAAACATGAGGCCCACAAGCGGGAATGGAAACTTTTCTATCAGAAACAGATGAGCCTGCGCAAGGTAAAGGGGGCAGAGGCCTTGATGGGGCTCGGTGTCTCTGTTGGTTTGGTTTCTGTTGTTGTGACAAAACACCATGTATGACCAAAAGCAACTTGGGAAACAAAGGGTTTATCTGGCTGACACTTCCCCATCATTGTCCAGCATCAAGGGAAGTCAGGGCTCGAGTCAGGAACCTGGAGGCAGAACTGAAGCAGAGACCATGGAGGAGTACCACTCACTCGCTGAGTTTGCTTTTTATACAACCCAGGACCACTTGCCCAGGAATGGCAAAATCCATAGTAGTCTGGACCCTCCCACATCAAGATGGCCACAGACCAGTCTGCTGGAGGCAGTTCCTCCACTGAGGTTCCTCTTCCCAGACGACTCTCGGTTCTGTCGGATAAAAAGCCCTAAGCCGGCATGGTGGCACTTGGGAGGCAGAGGCAGGCAGCTCTGAGAACAAGGGCAGGGGTGACGTTGTGAAACCCTGTCTCAACTGCATCCCCTCCACCCCCAAAAAATAACCAGCATACGGTGGTCCATGCAAGGGACTGAGGTGGTAAGCGGGACCACCTCAGTCCCTTCTCCAGCCCTCAGTGGGAGCTGCCCTGCAGAGGACAGGATGTCTCATGGTCCCTCATGTTGTCTGTCTTCCAGAGCAAAGAGACCAAGATAGAAGAATTCACACCCCCAGGTTGGTACAGAAATGCCCAGGGGCGTGGGTGCTGTGCCTGGGTGTGAATGATGGATGGCTCAGTGAGGGCTGGTGGACTCCAGAGAGCTGCCAGGGGAAAGCCTTTCTATCCTTTGCACAGATGGAGACTGTCCCCTGAGAGAGGCTTCAAGCAGGAAGATCCCTAAGCTCACAGTGAAGGTAAGAGGAAGCCATCTCTTCACTGCTCTCAGGGCCCTCCCCGACCCTGAGGGTGGGTGACCAAGACTTCCCTCTCCTCATAGGCCCGTGAGCACTGCCTGCAGCTTCTGCAGGAGGCTCTGAGAAGTAACCACCAGGCTTCAGGGTCCACTGATGGGTGAGTGTCTCAAGATCTACAGGGTGGGGTCCAAGGTTTATTCCTTCACAGAATGCCTCTCTGCAGGGTGTGGCCCATCCTACTCCATAGCTCCTGGTCCTTACAGCCCTACTGGGTGTGCACCAGAGATTGCCAGAGGTTACTGAAAGACAATGAGCCGTAGGGCACCTAGAGACTCCTGATCAGAATCCATGTGCCCATCCTTACCAGGCCCTGAGGCTAGCCCATGGTCCCTGAAGAGAAACCAGGAGGACCACAGGGAGGGGACTCAGACCTGCCTCTTCTCTTGTTCTCATTCCTTCCCACAGAGCTGCCCTGCAGGCCAAGGCTGTGGAGCTGGAGCATGCAGCATTCCGAAATGCCAAGATGGTCAACCTGTACAAGGCCGGTGTTCTGAAGAAGGTAGGCCTAGGGCCAAGGGGTAAGCAGGGTAGAGCATGCTCATGGGCTGAGGACCAGACAGGGCAACCTCTCTGTATTCAGAGTCCACCTGCCAGCCTGCTGGCCCTAGAGCCCTGGGCAGTGGTAAAGCCCCTCCTCCTTTGCTAATTGGAGGTGTTCTCGCCGCCCCAGTGGGACTAGCACTTCCCCAGCATCCACTGCCCACTTAATGCCCAGAAGAATTGGAGGATCTGGATTGGGGCTAAGCAGGAGCTTGTGGGTGCCGTGATCTCCTTGCCTGTCCCTCTGTAGGTGGCCGAGATCCACAGCGCCTCCAAGCATGGTCAGCTCTATGACATGGAAGGTGGCGGCAGGGGTCGCAATGCCGGGGCTGAACCCTTGGAGCCCAATGACTATGACATCCCACCAACCTCACATGTCTACTCGGTGAGCAGCAGCCAGGGGCTACTCCTGACCTAGGCCAGGGAAGGCTACACTTCCCTTTGTCCTCAGGTGGGACAGACAGACTTATCCTCTCCTGGTATCACAGCCCTGCCCAACCCAGATGTCAGGAGAGGCCATAGAGCATCTGTCTTTGTGTTTGTCAGCTGTGGCCCTCCTCCCTTCAGCCCCACCCCCCAGCCCCATGCCTGCTCATTCAGCTCTTTCCTCGACACAGCCACAGCCGCCTTTGAGGAGGTCTGGGGTCCTGAGCCTTCTGACTTTTTCCTCTTTCTCCTCACAGCTCAAACCCAAGAGAGTAGGAGCTGGCTTCCCCAAAGGCTCCTGCCCATTCCAGACAGCCACAGAACTATTGGGGAAGTCTCAGACCCAGAAGCAAGCCCCTGAAGTGGTGCTGGAAGGTGAACAGGGTCCCCCAGGCCTTCAAGATGAAGATAGGAACAAGCCCCTCTCTGGGTGCCAAGGAGAGGCTCCTGGAAGCAGTGTTAACTGTGGGGAGCTCTCGCCTACAAAAAGGACAAAAGGCTTTTCCCAGCGCAGTGACAAGGCTAGAGCCAGCAAGAACCAGCAGCTCCTAGCTGCAGCAGCCCTCAAGGATTCCCAGAATATCACTCGATTCCTCTGTCAGAGAACAGGAAACCCTCCTTTACCTGCTTCAGTCCCAAGATCAGAAGATGCCTCCCCCTCCTGCGGGGGTGTGCCAGAGAACTGCACAGATGGAACCCAGGGACATTTGAATACTCTATTTCAGACTGAGTGTCCTAGAGAGGAACCAAGGTAAGAGTTCAGGTCTCTGGGAACCCTGTTCTTAGGGCAGCACCTGACCCTTTGCTGCCTGGGCCTCCGAAGCTTGAAGCTCATTCACAGGTGGGCCCTGCTGGGCTCCCTAGACCCAGACCTCTGATGCCCTTCTTCCCTCTGGCCAGCACCTGCTCACTCACTGAAGGTCAGCCTAGCCCTCGAAACCTGGATACCCAGCCAGGCAAGAGGCCCAGACCCCAGAAGGTACTGGAGGAAGAGAGCCAGGTGAGGCGGAGAGCTGCCCTGGGTCAAGGGTTACGGTCAGGGTGGGGTGGGCGGAAGGCAGGTTCCTGGTGCTGAGGTACAGGCTTCCTTCCAGATGGGAGGGTAGAGCTCATAAAGGGGGGCTCCAAAGTGACCTCCGTGCTGTGGCCCTATCCAGGAGAACTCAGAGAGGGGGACTCAGAAGAGGCTTCGCTCCTCAACCAAGTCCTCCATCTTGGCTAAGGCCAAGGACAGTGCCTTGGCCAGCAATCATAGTGAGAATAAGGTCGCTCAAGAACCCTACCAGCTCTCAGCTCCTGGTATCTCTGTGAAAGAGGCTGCAGATGTTGTAGTCAGGTACCTGACCCCCTTCTACAAGGAAGGCAGATTCATATCCAAGGTAGGTGAATGGGCCTGGAGTGCTTGAGTCAATGCAAGGGGCTTGGGGTGGCAAGGAACGTGCACCCCTGAATGAAATAGGGCAGAGAAGGCCAAGCCTTGAGCCAAGGCCAGCTTCTGCCCACTCTAGGTCTGCCTTGCCCTTGGCGGTGATGGCTTCAAGGCTCCTTCCTCTTCCCTTTGCTTTCTAGGAATTGTTTAAAGGCTTTGCCCGCCACCTCTCACATTTGCTGGCTCAGAAGGTCTCTCCTGGAAGGAGTGGTGGGTGCCAACATGGCCAGGGCCAGAAGGCACTGTGGGGGCAGGGAGGGGATAGCTGTCAGGTCCTTACCTTCTCCTGTGTCCCCTCCCCAAATCTACAGTGAAGGAAGAAGCCCAGAGTCTCATCAAGCAGTTTTTCCATGACCGTGCCCGGTGTGAGAGTGAAGCTGACTGGCGTGGCCTGTGTGGCCCACAGAGATGAGCTGCTGCTGGCTGAACAGGGTCAACACCCCCTCCTCTGTCCTGCCCCAACATTCTCAGGGTCACCCCCTATATACACACACTAGACCTAACCTTAGAGATGTCACTGGACACCCAAATCAGGTGGAAGGTCAGAGGTTAGTCTACCTTCCTGCTTAAAACCCCCATGGTCTTTTCTCTCAGCCTGCTTCTCCTGGCCTTCATGGCCAGGTCACCAGATTAGAAGGTTCAGGTGGTATGGCTGCTGCCAAAGAAAAAAACCAGTCATCTTCCCATCTTGTCCTTAAGTTCTCTGCCAGGGGGAGGCCCCTTCCCATCCTTTGATGCCCTCCCTCTTCCTCAAGCTGCCAGGCCCTGACCATCTGCTGGTCAAGAAGGCCAGACCCAGTTGAAATGTTTGCAGGAATAAAGTCCTCCTGGAGATAACACGCTCACACACGCTTCTTTTCTTGGGCATTTTATTGGTGCAGAAGCCGCTTCATCCAGGCCCTGTGCTGGCCCTAGAGCTGAGTGGGCATTTCCCCAGGCAGGACGTCGGATGTCCAAGCCAAGTTCCTACAGCCCAGCTCTGAGTTGAGGACACCCGGTTGACGTCACTGTGGCAACCCCCTGCCTCAGAGCTTCCCAGTGGGGTTGTGCCGCAGGAAGTTTCAGAAGGGCCAGGCAGTGAAGACAGCCGAGAACCACCCAGCACCCAAGGCGCTGCCCAGCGAGGCGCCGCTGCATTATCTCCACCCTTCTCAGCAGAGGTCACGGCCACTGTGTGGAGGACATGCCGCCCTCCAGCAGAAAGATAATGGTGTGCTGCAACTCCTGGGCCTGCGGGGCAGGGGTGCAGAGGATGGTTCAGTACAGCTATCCCTACTCCCTCCTCTCTGCCCACACTGCTTCTAGACAGACCAGTGGCCTGGGCCCCGCTACACACCCTGGCTTAGTAAACACTTCCAGGGACTATAGATGCCTTGACCACTCACTTGAGGCAGCTCCAACCAGATAGTCTGGGGGTTGTCAGCAGAGCCATAATTGAGTTCCAGGCCAGGGGGCCCATTGTCCTCCAGTGGGCTGAGCAGGTGGATCTGCTGCAGATCTTTTAGGGGGATGGAGCAGCAGAGTTTCTAGGGTAGCAATGAGTGGTATGAAAAGTCTGACCCAGGATCTGAGCCAGTGCCAGAACAGGAGCTCTCCCTACCTGGGAGCTGGGCTCCATGAGGACAAGGTGTTGGCGGTTGAGCCCCAGGAGGACAGGCCCAGGAAGGGCCAGCTTACTCACTCTCAGCACCACATACACAGTGTAGCCAAAGAGGGGCAGCTGGGCCGTGGTCTCTGTTGGTAGAGGAGCAGGACAAGAGTCTTGGCTGCAGATCTCTGGATCTGCCTCACATTGCTCCCCAGGGAAAGTGAAGGGGGACTGGGCATAGAGGCCTCCTCACCCCTCCCTCCTAGGCCTTGACCGTCACCCCCCAACTGTCCCTTTATGCAGACCTACCAATAAAGTCAATCTGTGCTCTCTGCGAGCTGTATCCTTGTAGCTGCCTCAGCTCCTGGTCCACCAAGCTCTTTATGTTGGCTCTATTCACCTGCTGTTGCAGAGGCTTGGGAATGTACGCCAGCAGCTCTTGCCTAGGGTGCACAGCCAGGGTCATTTGGGGCCTGTGGCCATGGACCACCAGGTGCAGGGTGGTATGTGTGGTGCCACGTAACTGAACTGGCACCTACTATGGATAAGGACTCGGCCTTGCTCAGGAGCAGGCTGGGGAAGGACAGAGAAGACAGGCATCGGCTAATCGAGGCCAGTCTGGTCAGGGCCAGGAAAGGTCAAGTGGAGTGGCCTTGGAGGAGGAAGGTGGTAGGCAGAAGCCCTTAGGTTGTCGGGGGGGGGGGGTGGGGGGTGGAGCTGGCAAGAGAGGTTGAGCTGAATTCACGCACTCTGATGGGGGACCTTTGCTGGCTTTCCTGAGGTGTTGGAGGGCCGCCAGCCGGGCAAGCTGAGCATCTGCCTGAGCACTGGCCATCAGCTTCCCTTGGAGGTAGTCCCGAAGCACCTGAGGAGGGTTGTGAGGGGCTGTTGTGTCATGACCTCCCCAACAGTTGGCGGCTTCTAGAGACTCACCACCATCCCTTCCAGATGCCACGAGCGCATCGCTGTGGAGAGGGAGTCTAGAGGTTGCCTGGATAGGAGCCCTCCCTTCTTAGCAGCAGCAGCACTGCACAGCAGCTTCTGGGCAGGGGCTGACCTGGCCATAGTGGGTTTCAGTGTAGGTGGGGTGGTCGAAGTGCAGCGGGGTCTCCCAGCCAAGCCGCCGGCTGTGCAGGCTCATGTCCTGGTCTGTCACCACACTGTTGAGGTACTCATGGGACGACAGTGGCCGAACTAGCTCACCTGCATAGGGGACCCGTGCCAGAGTTGACCAGACTGCCCCAGCACAGAATCTACACTCTGGTGGAGGAGACAGTGGCCCAGGCAGGTAAGGCTGCCCCTTTCCCTGGGCTCACCTTCCCCTTTGATGAGGAAAAGGGCAAATTCCTGCACTTCCTGTGAGTCTGTGATGCCCATCTGTCCACACAGTTCCTCCAGCACTTCTCCTGCCACCTGAGCACATGACAGGCCATGATGATGGAGCCCAGAGTCCCAGAGCACGGGCTCATAGCCTCTTCCCAGGGCAGCCCCTGCTCACGGTGAAGGTCCGGATATTTGTCCTGTAGTCCACACCCCCAGGCAGATGAATTAGAAGTGAACGAACTGCCTGTCCTTTCTGTCGGGAAGTTGTGGGGTTAGTCTCCAGCAATCAGAGGTCCCTGCTCTCCAGTTGACCACCCCCATTACAGGAGAGCCCTGAAAGGCCTGTGTACCCCAAATACCAGAAAAGCTTGCATTTCACCCGGTGGTGGCAGCTTCTGGCGCCCCCCGTATTTAACTGTGTGCTGGAGATTCTCCTGGCTGCTCTGGGCCAACTCTGTAGGGAATCAGAACGATGGCAGTCACAGGTGTATCCAAGCCTCTTAGCTGGCAGAGCTTTCGTGGCCCTTCAAGTCCCTCTCCCCAACCCAGGCACCTTGGCTAGGGCTGGCATCCTGCAGGAACTTGGTCACATAGGGCATCAGAGTGGTGGACGGTGAGAAGAAGCCCGTGAAGAGGCTGAGGATGCTCCAGCCCAGAGCACAGTGCTTTCTGCAGGGTAGAGCTGGGTTTTAGGTTGGCCAGGCCACGGTGCTGTTCTGACCCCAGTCCCCTGTCCAACAAGCCCCACTCACGGCTGGGGGTGTTTTGTGACTTGCTTGATGACCTGGCAGTACATCTCATCCCTGAGGTCTTCTTGGCACAGCTGTGGGAACAGGAAGAATGAGTGGGTAAAGCGAGGACGGGACAGCAGAGCCAAGGGGCCACTGGGTGTAATGGCTGGCTAGGGGCCTGACGTTAGAAACACTGCTACTGGCTGAGCACACACCTTTAATCCCAGCACCGGGGAGGCAGAAACAGGTGGATCTCTGCGAGTTCAAGCCCTGCATGATCTTGAGAAACCCTGTCTTGAAAAAGCGCACGCTCACACACACACACACACACACACACATACACTCTCTGCTACTGGTAGTTGGCAGAGGGTTGGAAGTGATATCACAACAGTCACTTCTGCCCCAGCAGCTGGCAGCCTTTGCAACCCAACTGGTCACTTTTTTTTTATATAGACCACATTGGAGATGGAACCCAAGGTTTAAGAATGCTAGACACGGGCTGGAGAGAAGGCCAGCTGTTAGCTCTTGCTGCTCCTGCTTCCAACACCCACATCAGGCAGATCACAGCCACCTGGAACTCCAGTTTCAGGGAACCTAACGCACCTTCTAGCCTCTGCAGGCACCTGTGCATGTGCGAACATATAAATAATTCAATCTTTAAAAGAACGCTAGGCAGGGAGCTGGTGAAATGGCAGGACATTCCTGACCAAGTCTGTCCCCGAATCACATGGGGGAAGGAGAGACCACCCACACAAAATGGGTATAAATTAAATTTACAGTGCTAAACAAGTGCCCTCCAGCACTGTGGGAAAAGAACTGGTTGCTGACTTCTAGCCTGCTTCTCTGAGCTGTCTTGGTTCTCTGCTGACTTCCCGTCTCTACTGGATGCTTTTGGCCTCTCTACAGCTCTCTCATCTGGCTTGGTCCCTAACTCCAGCCTAGAGTATCCCTTGGATCCCAGGCCACCCCGATTAGAAATCAGGTGGTTTAAACCTGTGTGGAAAACAGATCCTCTGCCAGTCCAGGCCTGCTCATTAAGGCTGGTCTCTGCTCTGGCTTCACCCCCACACAGCAAGTCCTGCGACACCACCTGCCACCGCCCCCTCACCCTTTCCCCCCACTCCTGCCCAACTCTGCCTCCCTGCTGTAGGCTCTGAGCCCATGCCAGCACCCTCTCTTGCCTGGGGTCATCACAGTAACTTCCTTTTGTCCCTAAGTCCCTAGAATATCAAACAGCCAAAGTTACCCTGCGAAATGTGAGCAGTGATTCCCATCAGCAAGCCATAGGTTTCACTTGAAAAACAAAGCCCATAAACAGCCTGACCCCATGCACACATGGCTTATTCTTCCTCCCTCAGAGCTCCGTCACCCATCAGCACTTGCCGCTCCCCCTGTCTCCTGTGAGACTGTACTCTCAAGGACTTAGCCTCTTGGCTTCACAAGGCCCTTCACGTTGTAGGGGCCCAGTGCAGGCTTTGAGTGTTTAGAAGTTAACTGGAAACAATGTCTTTTTAAATGTATTTAAAGAGCTGGTAAGATGGCTGAGTGGGTAAGATGCTTGCCCTGAAGCCTGATGACCGAAGTTCCATCCCCAGGACCCACAAAATAGAGAATCACCACCTGCAAATTACCCTGTTCTCCACAGGCATGCCGTGGTGTGTGCACGCACACACTCTTGTGCCTATGAAATGTACAGAAGCAGAGTTGGTACAGATGGCAGCCATGTGGAAGGCTTAGGTAGGCTTACATTTAATCTGTGTTCCTATAGAAACTAGTTGAATATTTGGCTGTATGTGAACCTTCATTTTCAAACATGCTACTGAAGAGTACACCCTTCAGCTCTTAGACAGGCATTGGAGTTGGTATGATAGCAGTCCCAAACAGTGCTGGGAGCTGTTTTGAGGACACAGTATTTGTGTTTTATTTATTTATTTTGGTTTTTCAAGGCAGGGTTTCTCTCTGTAGCCCAGGCTGGCCTCGAACTCACAGAGATCTACCTGCCTGTGCCTCCCGAGTGCTGAGGATTAAAAGTGTATGCGATAAAGTATTTGGCAACAATTGAGAAACCCGGATGAGGAGAGTCCCATTCTGGCCCAGGGCAGGAGTGGCACTCAGGGTCTTAGCGCACAGTTCTTGCTTACCTTCAGCAGCTCATAGAGCAGAGCCAACTCATCCGTGCCCCGGGGCTTAGGCTGGTCCCCCATAAACTGCATCAGAGCTGCAGGCAGGATATGGAGCACAGTAAACAAGGCCTGATCTGACCCGTGTGTGCGGCCACTGTACAGGTCACCTGACATCGACACCCTATTCTCCAAACAAACACACCAGGCAGGACAGTTGTCTCTGACTTTGTTGAGGAAATAGGCTCAGGGAAAACCCAAGGATGCCAGTGTCAGCTGAGCCATCGACTGCCCCAGATGTCACACAGCCCATGGGCAGAAGCACAGGTTGGTGGAGCAAGCTTCCTATACTGGCAGATGGCCTGATCCAGGGACAGCTCAAAGAGAAGGGAGTGAGGTGCCCAGGTCCAAAGCACTGCCAGTCAGGACCTGGGTTGCCTGCTGCCACTCACCCTTAAAGCCAGCCACAGCCTTCCTGTTTGTGTCCTCATCGCTGAGGCAGATGAGGGATTCATGGATAGGGTCCTGTGGCCAAAGAGCCTTAGCTGTGAATCTAGGGCCTTGGAAGTCAGAAGGCAGATCCTTGGACCCTACCGCTCCCAACCGTCACGGCCCCTTACCTTAGTGTACTGAACCAGGTTGGCTGCAGCCTTCTCCTTGCCACCTCCACCTGCCTGGGTCAGCCTGTAGAGGGCAGAGGGAAAGACAGCCCTGCTTGTTGACCCTCCTGTCCTTATCCCAGGCCACTAAGCCCACGGTAAGTCAATGGCTTGGCTCTGTGGTGCTTGGATTGGGGAAGACTGAGAACAGATAGGCCTAGAGGTCCTTCAGCGCACTCACAAGGTATGAGGCTTCCGGAAGTAGCGCAGGGCAAACTCCTGCATGGTGTAGTTGTGGGAATCGGCAGACAAAGAGCTGTAGGCTGTGAAGGAGGTGGCCTCTGAGCCTTCGCTGGGTTCTTGGCTCCTGGGATGGGTGGGGCGCTGGGAGCACAGGAAATTTGGTACTACCCTAATGCCCACCACCTAGCCCAGAGGCCCTGTTCTCACGCTTACTGCCTGGTCCCCATACCCATTAGACCCAAGAGGAGTGATACCAGGAACCAGGAAAGCCATGATTATTTACTAAGCATCTTCTGTGGAGGCATTGAACAACACCACAGTCAGAGGGTGTGCCTTACAATTTCAGGGTGACGCGGCAAGAGGTCAGGGGATGGTAAAAGACAGAACACACTGAGCACTGCCCACCAGGCCACAGGAAGTAGGCAGCACCTGAGGCAGCCCCTCTCCTTCCTTCCAATCCCTGGTTAGGCCTTTATCAGTTCACCTCTTGTGTCTTCCTCACCTCCTGAGCCGGCTCCTTGAGACGCTGCAGCTTACTCTTGAGCTGCAAGCTGTTTCTGTGTCCCAGGGAAAAGGAGAAGTCCGGAGCGGCAGCTGGCTGCACCATGTCCGCAGGAAAGAGTCCCGAGCGGCCCCCGGCAGAGCCAAACTGCCAGCCTAGAAAGCATCCCACAGGATGGTTCGCCTACCTCACCCCTCTGCCCCTTGGCAGCCCCCCTGCACCAGCCCTGGGGATTACCTGGCTCCAGAGTGACCGCTGGCTGTAGCTTAATGAGGTCTCCACGGTGGAAGCTGAGGAGACTGTGGTCATCAGTGATGTAGCTGCGCAGGGCGATGACATAGCCAGAGTCCTGCAGGCGGGCGGGTGGTCTGCTGCCTGCCCTGGTGTCCCCCCATCCAGTACCCAGGAGCACCAGGGACCTTGACTGAACTGCAGCCTCAACCCAGGGAAGCCAGGCAGGGCAAGATAGCCCACACTTGCCTTCTTGAGCTCACTCAGGAACTGCTCCACCATGGCCTTGATGGCCCTCGCTTGGGCTGTGTGCAGTACCAGCTGCTCATTCTTCAGTGACAGCTCCAGGATGGAGCTGCTCCTGCACTCCACACCCAGCACCTCAGCAAAGCTGTGTATACACAGTCGGGATGAGCTCGAGGCCATCTTGCCACCCCGCTCCAGACTCTGGGCCAGCTCACCTATAGGAGCAAAGTGTCTTCAGCCGGTCTAGGTGGAAGCTGGGGTCCTGGGTCACCTTCAGCAGCCTCAGTCCCCGGTGAGACACACCCAGCAGCTGAACATCACCGCCACTCTCACCCTGTCGGCACGGAACGAGTGTCAGCCACTCCTGGTACTACCCGGATGCCTGGAGCCCTTGAGTACAGAGTTCCCCAGCTGAGCTGTGTCCTGCTCCTAAGTCCAACATCACTGACCGAGACTGGGAAGATGCGTGAGAAGTAGTTGGCCCAGTTGTCTCGAGCAGCCACCACGATGCGCTTTCTGATGCTGTCCTCAGCAGTCTCAAGGGAGTCCAGGCCCACCTCCAAGTCTCCTGTGGGCGGGCGGGAGGGGGTCCATGATATCCTTCTTCCCATGACACTTTCCCCACACCCTAGCTCCCACGACCCATTACCCAGCAGGTCTTTCATCTTGTGCCGCTCCTCCTGGGAGATCCTGATGCAGGATTCTGCAAAGGTGTCCCGCAGGATCTGGAGGTAGAGCAAGGTGGTCAGCGCCAGGTCCTGAGACCAGAGCTCACCCTCAGCTGCTATGGGTGTGTGATGGAGGAAAGGAAGAGGACCCAGGGGTGGGGCCTACATATCCAGCAGTGCTGGCTGGCTCTTGCTAGAGACAGGGGCAGGGGATGACAGAAGGCTCCCAAATCCCAGGATCATGTCCAGACCTACAGCTCTCCCCTCCCCATCCTGCATCCACTACACTCCCTCCTTCAGCACCATGGTCTGCTGCTGTTGACATAGTGTAGCAGCTGACACACTGCCGAGAGTGACTGGGTAACAACCACCATTTATGAAGCACCTAGTGTGTGCTCGACCCTGCGCTGTGTACACTTCGCGTGGACCTTTCATTTGTAAAACTAAGATGATCACTGTCCCAATTTTGTAAGGACATTGAGGCAGGGCTCTACACGCAGAAAGTACCCTCAGAGTGCCAGCTGTCACTGTGCAACTAACAGACTGGTAATAGTGAGGGTCCTGGGATGTGGCCTGTCTGTGGGGGTGGCAGGCTCTCACCTGCTGGCAGAGAAGGCTGAGACAGTAGGGGTGGCTGAAGTTCTCGCGGGGGTAGAACACCTAAGAGCAGGACGAAAGAGTGAGGTCGGGCATGCCAGGCTGTAGCTGGGCCAGCCTATCTCTGCCCTCCCAGGCCCAACCCAGAAAATCAACCTTGAAAAAGTGGTTCATGGGGAAGGGGATGGACTGGGGTTTCAGGTGAGGATCTCTGAGCCTATCATTGCCCTGCCAGCCCCCAAAAGGCTGAGGCCCCACCCCTATGCCCACCTCCTTGCGTAGGAACAACTTCCAGGATGCATTGGTGTAGGAGAAGCACACGCTACCAGAGGGCACAAGGAGCTGAGTGGAGATGCCCTGGTCCTTCATGGGCTCTGTCAAGGCTGGCAGAGAGAGGGGAGACCCTCATGTTCCTGTTTTTCTCAGTCTCCAGACACTTCAAACTGCCATTCCTGACACCAATTCCTGCCTTCATTTCTGGCCCTGAGTTTTTCCTAGTGTCCTTGGCCACATTAGCTGCAGCCGCTAAGTCACCACCACCACCACCAAAAAAAACAAAAAAACAAAAAAACCACCTGTCAGGCCTTCATCAAGGACAACATGCAGAGGTCAGTCCCTGAGTGCCAGACAGGCTTCCAGCCCTGCCCTGGATAGGAATGAGGAATTCAGAGCTCCGGGGCTCCAGAGTCCAGAAGCCCAAACAGCTGGCCTCAGTCAAACAGGGATGACCTCTTCCATAGATCCCAAGAGGCTGTCATGAGTCCCGCCACCAACCTAAAGAGACTCAACACAGGAAACATGGATTCCTCACCACAAGACTCCACTGGAGGGATCTTGGGTTCCTCAGGCAGAGGCAATGGAAGGGCTGGTGGAGGTGGGGGTGCTGGAGTTGTGGGCGGGCTTGGGCTACATGGGCCAAACAAGTCCCGAAGGGGTCCCTGCTTTTCCTGGATGGATAAGGAGGGCTCAAGTCGTGGTCGAGCTTTGGGTTTAGGGGCCACATGTGGGGGAGAGCTCTTCTCTAGGTTAGGAGATACCATCTGCAAGAGAAGGCACAGAGCTATGGTCAAGGCCAAGTTACCCTGGAAACCCCAAGTTTTGCCCAGGATTCCTGAACAGATCAAAGCCCACGCCCTGCAGAGAATGGCTCACCGATGGAGGTGAGTGGGTACCATTTATTCCTAACTTGGCCAAAGCCTCATCCTTAGGGTCATTTTTCTTCTGAAAAGTCTTGACAGGCCTTATGGAAGAGAGAGAGTGTTATTGCTGCATGGTGTGTTTCCCTGAGGAGAGAAAGAGCCCTGGCCACATAAGCCCGGGGTCTACCTGGTGGGTTGTACAGGTACAGGCACAGGCCCCGGACGGCTCTGGTACATGCGGATGATGTTACGGATCTCCCTGCTGGGTTGTGGGCGCTGAGGTGTGGAGTTGGAGCTCTGCACTGTGGGCGCCCTGCTGGGTGGTGGGCGCTGAGGTGTGGAGGTCTGCGCTGTCAGCTCCCTGCCCTGAGCCGGCCCTTCCTCCTCTTCTGGCTCCACCTCACCCTCCTTCACAGCTTTCATCCTACTTTGTTTCAATGGCTTCTTCCCCGCTGGGGGAGGATGTGGAGGGAGTAACTCTGCCAGGAAGAGTGGAGAGAACTGAACAATGTACCACCTGCCGCAGGACACGCAGGAGCCGCAGCCTTCCACGCCTACCTGCCCTTGCTTCCTCCTCATCCTCCTTTTCCTCCTCTGTCTCCTCCTGGGGGATCTGAACCTTGGCCGGAGGCTTCACTGTCTTCATCTTGATGGGCTCTTGCCCTGTAAATGCCACAGATGGCCTTCTCTGTCACCTGTCAGAGCACTAAAGGGGCCCCTGGACAGGCCACACTAGCAGGGGAGCAGAGTGTGGCCTCCCCTCCCCAGGCTACAGGCATGGTTACATTTCCGAGTGGCTGCCACCACCCTGAGCACCCTCACCCATCTTCTGGAAATAGTCCCGTTTCTGCTGGAAGCTCCTGGGGCGCTGAGGCCCAACTTCAGTCTCCTCTGGAGTGTCCTCCTGGCAGAAAAAGAAAAAGTAGCTCCCAGTCAGCTATGGCCCTGTCCTCTCAACATCCCTTTCTGATGGCTTCTTGGACAAATCCAAACCTTCCTACCTTCCCAGGGTCTCATCTGGGCAAGTCTAGCATCTGTCTGCCACCAGACCAGACCCCGAGAACTCTGCCTAGCCTCTTGGCTCCTTACTCTGAAGCCAACATCTGAAGGTTCTAGGTCACTCTCTGGCTTCTCTTGGGGGGTAGGCAGCTTCTTGGGCTTGGGAGCCATGGCAGAGGGTGGAGCCTGAGCAGCAGGCCCAGAGGTCTGAGCTTGGTGCTGACGCCTCTGGTTCTGCTGCTCCAGAGACAGGTTCATGGCTTGGGTGGTCATCTGCTGGGCCTGAGGAAAAGGAGAGGCAAGCCAATAAGAGCTCAACGGGCCCTGCCCCGAGGTCCACATTCCCCAGGCAGCCGCAGGGCCCAGCCACAGCCCTTACCAGGATTATTGCTTGCTGGTTGATGAAGTTCTGCTGCTGTAATGCTAGCTGCCTTGAGTCCAAACTGGGAAGCAGAGGCTGTGGCTGTGGTGGGACCATCATGGCTGTGAAGAGCAGATGTCCAGAGCAGGTTAAGTGCCATGGTCAGATTTGAATCTCTTGATCCCAGGTGCCCTCTGGACTCCCGGCAGGACCCTTCCCCCACCTTCAGCCCTGAAAGCTTCTCCTGGGGCCCTTAACCCAGCCTCACCTGGGATGGTTGGGACTGTGCCCACTGCTGGCATCATGGGCATAGGTGCGGGAATCATAGCTGGCTGGTAGCTGGGTGCCTGCACCATGCCTGGATACACTAAGGGAATAGGGTCTCTCAGGTCCATTCCTACTTGGCCCCACATACCTTCTTCTCCCTCCAGCATCAGGCAAAGAGAAAAGCATTGACCTCTAGGGTACTGGCCAGAGCTCCCATCTCAGTTGCCTGAGGAGATTCAGACCACTCCTGCTGTTGGGCCTGGGAAGCCCTTGAGAGACACCATCTCTACTCACCCATGGGGTAGCCCTGCTGGGTGGGCCCAATGGAGCCCCCTCCTTTCATGCGGCTACTCAGGGCCCAGCCTTGTTCCAGATCCTGAAGGGACAAATGTTCAGTGTCAGAACTAGAGCCTGGAAGAAACAGAAGGGTTGGCTATCGCCCCCCCCCAACACCAAAGGAAAGGGAGGACAGGCCACTCACTCTGAAGCCCGGGGAAAGGACTGGCTCCAAGAGGGGGTCCAGGAAACCATCCAGGTTTCCTGGCTTCCTGGCCTCACCTGTTGGGAAAGGATACATTGCTACATCTACCTCTCAGACCGTTCCCAGCACTCGGCCAATCTCAGTGTGCCTTACCTGGGGGGCCGCTGCCGGGCAGTACTGGGGCTGGTCCCGGAGGCAGGGAGGGAGCCTGAACACCAGGGGCTGGGGGGATGTTCTCAGCTCTGCAGGAACAGTGGGCCTAGTTAAGGAGACTACTGTGGTGGTCACCTCTAAGAGGGGTGCAGAGGTTTAGGTGGAAGGACCGGGTTGTCAACATCTATGCACCACACAATGGCAGGGTGGCTGTAGGGGTTACCAGCTGGGGAAAAGGCAGGTGGGTGGTACCTACAAACCAAAAGGAGTGATGGGGTAGTTGTGGGGACCAGCTGGGTCTCCCAAGTCCTCAGTCTGGCCAATCAGGTCCAACACAAAGTCACAGCCAGCCAAATCCTGCCAAGCATCCCCAGAATGCAGTGACACAGACCAGCCACGAGGGGGCACCTCCAGGCCTCTGGGTGGGACGAGAGTGAGACTCAGGTGATCAGGGACAAGGGCTAGGCAGATGACATCCTTCAGGAGTTGAGGTCAGTCAGGGCTAGTGTCTGAGAAGGGAGCCCTTTCTGATGACGTCCCCGCCACCCCAGGCGTGAGCCGGGTGCTCAGCCTCCCTTGGAAGCCTCAGACTGCACTCCTATTTGTACCTCAAAGTCCTTCTGGTTTTCTCCAGGCTCTAATGCTCTCTCATTTGCTCGCCTATGGAAGTAGGATCTGGGCCTTATGCTGTCACATGGCCCCCTCCTCATTGAGAATCTCTGTTATCTCTCTCTGGAAGCTACAGTTGGAGCCTGCCCATTTACCCCAAAACCTTTCCTTTCTACTCATTGAGAAACAGCGTCCGTCCAGGCCTGGGGGCCATCTTGCTGGGAGGATGAGGACAGGGACCGCCGTCAGTGGTCAGCACCGGCTGTACTGTCCCATCCTAGGCTCCCCATACCTGCTCTGTAGGATCCACCCTGCAAACTGCTCCCCCGTGGTCCAGGACTCCACCTCTGCAGAGTAGCTTTCTTCTGTAGGGGGTTGATGGGAGGGTGAGGGACAGAGGGCTCCATCCACCCTGACATTAAATGGCTACTGCCCCCACAGTAGGACAGGGCAGGGAGACAGAGTCACAGGGCAGGAGGAGGCCTGGAAGAGCAGAGGGTAGGGCTGGCTTCACTGAGTGAGGGAGGCAGGCCTCACCATTGAATGTGAAAACATCTAGTGCCATACGTCCGCGCCGCAATCCAGCCTTCCACTCAAGCTGTGTGGGTGGATGGGCCCTTGAGGCCATGGGAGCCAGTGGTGCCTGCTCCAGGGCACCCAACAACTTGTGCTGGCACAATGCTGCCATGCCCCGCGGGGCCTGGTCAGATACAAATCTGTGGAGACAGCACAGGGCTGCTACAAGCTTGGGGGCTATGTGGATCCCACGCAGAGTCCCATCCACTGGACTCCTTACTTGAGTAATGGCTTCTGCAGGGCAGGCGTAGGGGAGAAGGAGCTGAGCAAGACCGCCATCAGGGCCCAGCCACGCTGACTCTGCTGCTCATCTGGGTTGTGCCACAGCTGGGCCACTAGCTGGCTGAAGAGCTCGTCCCGAAGTCCAGGCCGGTGCTGTGCCTTCCGAATCAGGAACGTGCCCATGGTCTGTTCCTGCCAGGACGGCAGGAATCCCTCCCCCAGGAGCCGCAGCATCTGTTGACAAAAAAGCAAGGTCAGGGCAAGAAGCACAGGCTCCCCCGTACCTTTCCAGTTGCCACTCTGTCCGTTCCAGATGCGGCGTCACTCACCACCCTGTTGATCTCCAGGGCCTGCTGAGGATTCTCGCCATCCATCCGGGTCAGGGGCTCATCCAGCAGCTGCCCTGGTCTAGGCAGATATGGCTTCTGGAGGGGAAGGAGGGTGACAGAGTGTTTGTCCTCTGAGTTGACCAGAGAAGCCACTCCTTGAGGAGTCCCCCAGGAGCACGTACTCTAGGAAGAGGAGAGGCGCACATGCGCATGGATGCATGTGTGCATGTTACACAGACATGCATGTGCAGGAGTGTGCCAGAGGAGAATGTCAGACATCTTCCTTGTTTACCTTGAGATGGGGTCTGTCACTGAACTGAAAAGCTTGTCATTTTGCATAGACTGTCTGACCAGCAAGTTCCAGGGATCCACCTGCATCTTTGCCCCCTAATGCTGGGGTTACAGGTATGCATGGTTATGCCTGGCTTTTTTTTACATGTGTGCTGTGGATTTTAATTCAGGTCCTCATGAACCACTACTACCCACTGAGAATTTCCCAGTCAATTGTTCTTTAATTAAAAAATTGGCACTGGGCGGTGGTGGCACAGGCCTTTAATCCCAGCACTCAAGAGGCAGAGGCAGGTGGATCTCTGTGAGTTCCAGGCCAGCCTAGTCTACAAAGTGAGTTCCAGGACAGGCTCCAAAGCTACACAGAGAACGGTGTCTCAAAAAAAAAACAAAACAAAAAAATTGACATCAAGCTGGTGTAGTGTCCACGCCTTTAATCCCAACACTTGGGAGGCAGAGGAAGGTTGATCTCTGTAAGGAGTTCCAGCCCACCCAGAGCTACCAGAGTAAGATCCCACCTTTTAGCATTTTTTATGAAAATAGAGATGGCCGCAGTGACGCACACCTTTAATCCCTGCACTCTTAAGGCAGAGACTGGTGGATCTCTGCGTTCAGGGCTAGCCTGATCTACATAGTGAGTTCCAGACAACAAGGACACATAATAAGACAGTCTCAAAAAAAAAAAAGAAAATCATAATTAAACTAATCCAGAGCTCTTCTGCTATGTGAAATTGTGAATCCTGCTTTTGTATTTAACCCTCTGGCCTGGGAAGTTTCCCTCATCAAACATTCTTTAAGGATACAACTTCAATGAAAGACAATGCCACAGGTACAGGAAAGGTGTGGCCGAAACTAGGCTGTGTGGTGGAGACTATGTAACAACTGTGTAAAGACTGTTTTGTTTTCAGGCAGCTCTGATGACCATGGAGGGCAGGGAGGAGGTGGAGGCCCGGCCCTGCCTGGCAGCGCTTACATTGGAGCTTCTGGTGTGCAGGAAGAACTGAGGGCCTCACCTGAAAGTTGGAGGACACAAAGCTGGAGAATGGAAACTGGTCAATGTCCGGAGGGAGGGTCAGGCTGGGCCGAACAGGAATCTCAGGTGGCAGGGACTCTGTGATGCTCCCAGTCAGGGTGGCCTGGTGGCCTGGGAAGAAAGGAACACAAGAGGCAACCTAGGATACTCAGAGTCCCATTTTCTCGGTCAAGCTGCCAACCACCATGGACAGAGTGACCGTGGGTGGCTCAGAGAAAGGAAGATCTGGACCAGAGAAGCCCCCGAGTAAGGGACTCAGAGTGGACGTTAAGATGACTCACCTTCTGCTGTCTTCAGCAGGGCAGCCAGCTGGGCTGGGATCTCCAAGTGCCCCAGGTCCTGGTAGAGACAACCAAATTATCAGGAACTAAAGGATAGTTGAGAAGGACTGGGTGTACCCTACCCCGTCCAAATCTCCCCTTAAAGATCCAGGACACACCCTGAAAACAAATGATCAGTCCTCTACTCGCCTCTAAGGAAAAATCAAGAAAACCCCAGACTTCTGCTCAGGTGGCACCCTGGGTACCATACTCTCCCCCCATGCTATGCCAGGCTCAGGGGTTCACATTCCACACAGGACCTCTGCTTCCAGACCACTCACCATACTTGACAGTTTTCCCCAGGCCTCCCTGCTGTGTGGGCCACGGGAATGCCCAAGCTGTGGGAGAGAGCCAGCAAGAGTTGATGCCCCTACACCACCACCAGCCCATCCCCAACTCAGTAGCTCAGTGATCTCCTGTCCCCAGGAGACCCTGATGGTAGTAAAGGAATGTCAATGTCAGACCCACAGGGCTCAACTGCCTGACTTCACCCACCTCTCCCCTCTCCAAGCTCTCACCGTCTCCAAGCTGTGGATGTCACTGCTTTCTGCTAGAGCACCAGGAAGAGGTAAGGAAGAATAAATGGTCCCAGGGGACAAAGTCCAGCTAGGGAGGAGCCAGGGAGGGGGCAGAACGTGGGCATTGACCTTTGAGCAGCTTTATGGCTCTCACCTTGGTGTCATCAGGCAAAAGGGAGAACAGAAGGGGCCCATGGGAGCCTGGAGGGAAGAGTGGGGACCTAGGTGAAAAGGGGGAGCCAGGCATGGAGGTACAGGAGTGTCAAGATGAAGACAATAGCCACCAGAGCCCCAGCCTGTCCCAGCTAGAACAGGAAATGGAGGCACTGTTAGCAAGCAGTGGGCTCTGATGTTTAGTCCTGGCAAATTTAGGCTGTCAGGATTCTTCCCTTTCAGCCAGTCAAGGCCAACTGGCTTCCATCCTGAGATTCCCCACAATCCAGACCCCCCCCCCCAGCCTTCTTACTTTAATCCTCTGTCGTCTCTGGAGCAGGGGCCGAGCTACGAGCAGGATAGTGTTCAGCTGTCCCAGAGCTGACCTCCTCCGGAGGTATCGTTTCCTGGAGGTCATGGAAGGGAGAGGGCGAGGATTCAGAACTTATTACTTCTTCCCTGGTACCCGAACCCTCCAAGCTTAGACAATAATATAAAATAGACTCTGGCTCAGTGGAGCCCCCTGATGTTTAACAGAAGCAATAGGAAAGAACAGAACACTATGGTAAACCAGGTAATGTTTTGAGACTGTTTTCACTGTGTAGAACAGACTGGCCTTGAACTACTTCTGTTCCTTGGGTGCTGTGATTACAGGCATGTGCCACTGCTTCTAGCTTTTAGGATTTTTGTTTATAATTATGCATATATGTGTGTGTTTACATGTGAGTATGTGCATGTGAGTGCAGGGGTCATAGGTGGCCAGATGAGGGCATCAGATCCCCTGGGAGTTGCCGGCAGTTGTGAGTCACATGATATAGGTGCTGGGAACTGGACTTTGGTCCTCTGTAGGAAAAACACATGCTCTTAACCACTGAGCCATGTCTCCAGCCCCTAGATTTATTTTAAAATTTGTCCTGCTCAGGGCCCTTCTTTGAGGAGCCTGGTCTTCTTATAGCTGGGAAATTCTCAAAGATATTCTATTTGCATATTCCTTTTTTTTGCCTCCAGGGGCACCAGGCACACATATATACATGCAGGCAAAGCACTCATACACATATAGTAATTAAATAAAAATAAGTCTAGGGGCCAAGAAGATGCCTTAGCTGTATAAACATGAGGAGCCAAGTTCCAATCCTCAGCATCCACACATATAAAAGCCAGATAAGGCAGCACATGTGTGTAACTCCAGCACTGAAGAGGTAGAGGCAGACGGATGCTTGAAGCTCATTGGCTACCCAGACCAGCTAAATCAGGGAGTTCCAAGTTCAGTCAGAGAGGTGGGGGGGAGAGAGGAAGAGAGAATGCTAGATGCCCAGTCATAATCCTAGCACTCAGGAAGCAGAGGCAGGAGGATCTCCATGAGTTCAAGGCTAACATGGTGTACAAAGTGAGTTTATGGACAGCCAGGGATACATAGAGAGACCCTGTCTCAAATAAATAAATAAGAAGGTTGCGACAGGTGGTGGGACACGCCTTTAATCTCAGCAGTTAGGAGGCACAGGCAGCTCTGTAAGCTGAAAACCAGCCTGGTCTACAAAGCAAGTTCCAACCAGTTGGGGATTTAGCTCAGTGGTGAAGCGGTTCAGTCCTCAGCTCCAAATCAAAAAAAAAAAAAAAAAAAAAAGCAAGTTCCAGGACAGACAAAGCTACATAAAGAAAACCTGTCTCGGGGTTGGGGATTTGGCTCAGTGGTAGAGTGCTTGCCTAGCATGCAAAGCCCGGGGTTTGATCCTCAGCTCAAAAAACAAAAAACAAAAAACAAAAAACAAAAAACAAAAAACAAAACCTGTCTCAAACTCCCCATCCCCCCCAAAAAAGTTTGAGAACAAATGACTGGAAAAGAGACTCAGTATCAATCTCTGACCTCCACACACATGTACACACATGGGCACCCATGTGGTGGGGATTGTGTTCCCTGAAATATTGTGTTCCCTGAAATAAACATATCTGGGGTCAGAGAACAGACAGCCACTAGAACAGAGCCAAAAATGGTGGCTAGAAAATGGGAAGAGTAAGCCAGAAGTTGGGCGGTGGTGGTGCAGATCTTTAATCCCAGCACTTGGGAGGCAGAGCTAGCTGGATCGCTGAGTTCAAGGCCACTTTAGAAACAGCTAAGCATGGTGACGTCTTTAATCCCAGAAACCCAACCTTTAATCCCAGGGAGTAATGCAGAAAGTAGAAAGATATATAAGACATGAAAACCAGGTACCAGAGTGAGTAAAGCATGTAGTTAGTTAAGCATTGGGCTGGTTTAGCATTCAGGCTTTGGAGCAGCACAGTTCAGCTGAGATTCATGTGGAGGAGGACTCAGAAGCTTCCAGCCTGAGGAAACAGGATCAGCTGAGGAGCTGGCAAGGTGAGAAAGCTGTGGCTTGTTCTGCTTCTCTGATCTTCCAGCATTCACCCCAATAACTGGCCTCGGGTTTGATTTTATTAATAAGAACCTTTAAGATTCATGCTACAGTACCCATACCAGCAGGCCTGTTTCCACATGCACATATGCACACATACATAAACATGTACAAACATAGACCATGCACATGCACACACATTACAGGATTGTAAGGGAAGAGCAGCTCACTTGCAGAGTACTTTCCTAGCATGTTCAAGTCCCTGGGTTTGATCCCCAGCGTAAATTCAATCCATGGATCAATCAATCCACAACTTTCATGCATCAGAGGACAGTACAAAGGTAAAAAGACAAAGTACAGAATAAAAAGCCATCAAATCACACACTTAGCGGTGGCCCAACTCCCAGAAAATATGGAGAACTCTTGGGGCTTACCAGCAGAGATTGGGGAGAGGTGAGAGGTAGCTCAAGGGTTAAGACCACCTGTTTTGCAGAGGACTGAGGTTCAGTTCCCAGCACCCACATAATGGTTCACAACCATCTATAACTCTGGAACCAAGGGATCCATTGCCCTCTTTTGAGCTCTGTGGGCATCAGGCACACACACAGTGCATGTACATACATGCAGGCAACACTCATACACATATAATAACCAATGAGGAAGCTGGGTGTGGTGGTGGATGTCCATAATTCCAGTGCTCAGGAAGCTGAGACAGGAGGATAGCTGTAAGTCCATGGCCAGCATGAGCTACACAGTAAGACCCTGTCTCACAACCACCCAAACAAGAATCTAGAGAATACTTGCTGCTCTTGCAGAGGACCTGGCACCCACATGGTTACAGATGGCGGCTCACAACCATCTGTAACTCCATTTCCAGGGGATCTGATGCCCTCTTCTGACCTCTGAGGACACTGCATGCCCAGGCTAAACAAACACGCAGGGAAACACCATAACACATAGAATAAAATAAATTTTTTCAAAATGCCAATGACACAAAAACAATAGACAGTGGGCTAGAATAGACATTTCCACAAATGGGTGGGAAGCACACGAAACTATGCTCAGCATTAATAACCATTAGAGAAACCAAGTCAAAAACAACATGAAGCTGAGCAGTGGTGGCTCACACCTTCAATCCCAGCACTGGGGAGGCAAAGGCAGATAGATCTCTGTGAGTTTGAGGCCAGCCTGGTCTACAGAGATAGTTCCAGAACAGGTACCAAAACTACACAGAGAAATGCTGTCTCAGAAAAAAAAAAAAAAAAAAAAAAAAAGAAAGAGAAAAAACAAAACAGAAAGCAGAATAGACTCTTCTACACCACGTTCATAAGGAATGAGAGCAATTCACACATCCATCAGCAACCAGTTGTAAATCTGCACAGTGGAACATTATTCAGCCACAAAAAAAAAAAAGAAATGAAGTTCTGACCCATGCTCCGACATAGACTCTGAAAGCACTGAAGCTAAGGAAATTAGGGCAGGCATAAAAGGAACTGGAATATAAAACGGCTTACAGGAAATACTCAGAATAGGCAAATCTAGAGACAGAGAACACACTGGAAGTCGTTAGACGTGGGTGGTAGTGTGGGGAGTAGGGAGTTGCTGCTTCACAGGCACCGTGCCTCAGTTTATGAGGTGAATGAGTTTGAGGCATGGACGGTAGCAATGGCTGCCTGTGGTGGTGGCCCTCCGCCATGGCACTGTCTTTATTTTATTTCCAGCCTTGAGTCAGTCAGTGGCTGCTTCACTGTCCAAATCTGACCCCTCCCTGCGGCTAGCCCAGGAGGCGCATCTCTGCTGCCTTCGTCCCTGCATCTCCAGCATCTGGCCAGGGTGGGCAGAGTAGCTGCTGGATGAATAAAACAATACCAGCTGTGGCAGTAGGTGAATATAATCCCACATCCAGAAGGCTGAGTGAGGCAGGAGGCTCATGAGCTCGAAGTCAGCCTGAGCTACAGAGCAGTACTGTCACAAGGAACCAGCACAATGGAGAACAGACTAGGAAAGACAGGAGCCAAAACCGTTGGGTTCCAGGGGCCCAGCAGCAATGCCCTTTACTCTGGGGAGGTATTCAAGCAGGCTCCCAGTTGCTGTCGGAGTCCATGATGTTGGGACAGGTCAGCTTGCCCCCAGACACCACGTGACCCTAACTCTGCCCACACCTTCAGTGTCCGGGGCCATGTGAGAGGAACAGCCAGCAGCTTTGGACCTCATGGAATACGGCTCAGTGGTCAGCATAAACATGCTGGGTGAGCCTTGGAGAGGCCGAGCCCCAGGACTCTACATCCTGAGGACCTCATGCTGTCACTGAGCACAGCTCTGCTTACTGCCCTCTCGGTCACCACATCCCTCATGATCTGAGTTGTATGAAAACTCTAAGGGGCTTCTAGCCCCTCACTGGGCACTGTCACTGGTACTTACAATAACAGTGACATTTTCTAAACATTACTGCTGGAGCAGAATAATGATTCAACCACCACCACCCTTAGAAAGAATGTAGACATGTAGATTGTTAGTAAGGTTAGGTTAAGATGTTTTTGTTAATGGCTTTGAGGTAGAAAATCTTGGGGAACAATTTAAAGTTAGGAAGGCACACTTTTGATGGTTGAGTAAGGGACTCGTTGAGGTCAGAGAACAAGAACAATGGTGGCCTGGTTGTGACTAGATGATGGGCCTTTCTTGCTAGGATAGGTTGGTGATCAAAAGCGACGATTAATTCCTTGTGCCTGTTTTTGCCCTCAGCTTCCTGAAATGATTAAATTAAAAAATTGATGCTGAGGGGGTATATCCTCTGAGGACTTAAAGTAGAAATGACTGGTTGTTTCATGTATATAAAAGTTGGGATTAGCTGGGCGGTGGTGGCGCATGCCTGTAATCCCAGCACTTGGGAGGCAGAGCCAGGTGGATCTCTGTGAGTTCGAGGCCAGCCTGGGCTACAGAGTAAGTTCCAGGACAGGCACAAAGCTACACAAAGAAACCCTGTCTTGGAAAAAAAAAAGAAAGAAAAAGTTGAGATTGTGATTCTTGAAAATAATAATAATAATAATAGTAATAATAATGATAATATGATTGAGCCTATCTTTTTTTTTTTTTTTTTTTTTTGGTTTTTCAAGACAGGGTTTCTCTGTGTAGCTTTGTGCTTTTCCTGGAACTCACTCTGTAGCCCAGACTGGCCTCGAACTCGCAGAGATCCGCCTGCCTCTGCCTCCCGAGTGCTGGGATTAAAGGCATGCGCCACCATCGCCCAGCTGAGCCTTTCTTTGTAACCACAAAATGCAGCCTGCCAGTAAAAGAACTGACTGAGAAAAATACCTTGCTTGCTTATGCTTTGTTAATTTATAATAAATTGCTTAAACATGAATATATATGGGTCCTTGGGAATAATTTGTTTTTCTTTCCTAAAATGTAAAATGTTTAATCATGTAAGGATAGCAGGGAACATGATATGTTTCACTTGTATTCATTGTAAATCATTCACTTGGAAAATGGAATATACCCACATTATAATTTTTATGCTGCTTGAAAGATTTTGCTGGGGTATATAAGCTATAAGGGAAAAATAGGGAAGATGTGTAGTGGGTAGCCATTTCAGCTTTGACCTGGAAGTACCACCCCATTGAGGCTTCAGTAACTGTCACGCCTACAAGGGGGGGCCGAGAAAGGACCCTGAAGACCCGAGATCCAGATACGCTGGCTCTCTTAGTTCCTGGATCCTGGACGCAGGAGGTAGACTGAGCAGAGTTCTCCAGAGAACACTGCCGGACTGCACTACACCTTTCCCAGACCCTGTTACCTATCCCTTCACTTGTGAGTTACCCCCACAAAATAAACCTCCTTTTTAACTATGTGGAGTTGCCTTATCCAGATCTGGGGTCTTCAGGGGTCCTCTCTTGGCTCTGCCTTGTAGGCATGACAGTTACCAAAGCCTCAAAGGGGGTGGTACTTCCAAGTTAAAGCTGGAACGGCTACCCACTACATCAATATAAAAGGAAAAAAGATCAAGGAAGATATGCTATGAAATAATCCTCTTGTACACTATAAAGATTTGTCACTTGAATTGGTTTAATAAAACAGATTGGCCAGTAGCCAGGCAAGAAGTATAGGTGGGACAACCAAAGTAGGAATGGTGGGAAGAGGAGGGAGGAGTCAGAGTTGCCAGCCAGACACAGAGGAAGCAAGATGAGAAAGTCACACTGAGAAAAGGTACCAAGCCATGTGGCTAAACATAAATAAGAATTATGGGTTAATTTAAGTGTAAGAGCTAGTTAGTAATAAGCCTGGGCTACGAGCCAAGCATTTATAACTTATATTAAGCCTCTGAGTGATTGTTTGGGAACTGGTGGACTGGGGAGAAATGTCCATTTACAAAGATATAGAAGGAAAACATCAAGAAAGAGGTAAGGGAAAAAATACAGAAGAGAGACCCTGAGATGTCCAAGGTGCGTGTGTGTGTGTGTGTGTGTGTGTGTGTGTGTGTGTGTGTGTGTGTGTTTTCTCCCTTTTCACCAGCCCCAGAGAATTTTGTTCCCTCAGAGAAAAAAGAAACTTGTATGATCAGTCACCGACTCTGCACCTCCTCTTCAGTTCCTGACCTGCGGAGAGCTTGCCTTTCAGCAGCACTTGAGGAGCTGCCCCACCACCTCAAGCTCCTACTTTGGTCCTTAGCTCCAGTGTCTGCTCACCTAGTCTGGAGTCCACGCACACGAGCCTGCATCCGGGGCAGGAGGCGGAGGCGCTGGCGGGTGATGCAGGCTCGGAGGCCCCGGTGCAGAGTGAGCAGGGCCTGGGAGCGCCGCTGAGCCCACAGCTGCTCTAGCTGCTGCCAACCCTGCTCCTGCAGTAGGACCTGTGAGCAGAGGCATGCTTCACGGAGATGGGGTGGGAGGATGGGGGAACAGGTGCATACCTCCTCTTCTCCCCAGGCCTCAGCCTCTCCACATCTGGTCATGCAATCTATCTAGGGTAGCCTTCCAGCCAGCCACTCTACCTGCCCATCACTGAGAAGGACCACCCAGTATGTAGCTTGTTCGTGTTTAATCCAGAAGGATCTTTCCTTTTCAACACGTCTACCCACTCCCTTGTACTCACACATACACCCACCTGAGTGGCTCCAAGATGATAGACTGGTGACTCCACTCCCAGTGCTTGGCTGAGGATGGTACCACACCTCTCCCGATCAGAGAAAGCTTCCTGTCTCCCTGACCCCAGGGCCCGGAACCTGTCACAAGGACACAGAGATGAGGCTGAAGAGCAAGGGCTGCTTTCGGCCTTGATTGACAACTGAACCCCTTGATAATTACTCAGTTTCTGGATCAATCAACAGCTTAGGAAACCCCGGGTCTAGTTTCTGTTGCTGTGGAAGAATACCCTGGCGGGAGGCAACTTCTGAAAGAAGGGGTTTCTTTGGTTTACAGTTCCGGGGTGCAGTCCACTGGTGCAGGGAGTCAAGGTAGGACTTTGAAGTATCTAATCACATCATACCAGAGTGAAGAGCAGAGAGTAATGAACACTTGGACTCAGGTTGTATTCTCTTTTTTTTTTTTTTTTTGCTTTGTTTTGTTTTGTTTTTCAAGACAGGGTTTCTCCGTGTAGTTTTGGTGGCTGTCCTGGATCTCTCTCTGTAGACCAGGCTGGCCTTGGACTCACAGAGATCCGCCTGGCTGTACCTTCTGGGTGCTGGGATTAAAGGCGTACGCCACCTCCGCCTGGTGCCTTCTCCTCTCTTATACAGTTCAGGACTCCCTGCCCAGGGAATGGTGTCACTACAATGGGCTAGGTCCTCCTACATCCATTAACAAGCAAGACAGCCTTCCACAGAGACATCCCTACAGGCCAGTGTCACCGGGACAGTTTCTCATTAACACTATCTTCCAGGGGTTGGAGAGATGGCTCAGCGGTTAGGAGCATTGAACACCCTTTCAGAGGACTGGGGTTCAATTCCCAGCACCCACATGGCAGCTAACAATGGTCTGCAACTCCAAGAGTTGACAACCTCACATAGTCATACACACAGGCAAACACCAATGCAAATAAAGTAAAAATAAATAAATTTAAAACAAAACAAAACAAAACAAAAAAAACAGCCAGGCGGTGGTGGTGCATGCCTTTAATCCCAGCACTCAGGAGGCAGAGGCAGGTAGATCTCTGAGTTTGAGGTCAACCTGGTCTACAGAGTGAGTTCCAGGACAGCCAGAGCTACACAGAGAACCCAATCTGGAAAAAAAACAAAACATATAAACAATAGACTATCTTCCAGAGCTGGAAAGATGGCTCTGTGGTTAGGAGCACTTGATGCTCTTGCAGAGGACCTAGGTTCAGTTCCAAGCATCCATGACAGCCATCTTACAATTACCAATAACTCCAGTTCCAGGTAATCCAGCCTGGCCTGTACAAGCACATATACATACACACAAAACAAATAAACCTAACAAGGCACTAAAATAAAACAACAACCCCACAGCTCTTTCTGATGAGTCTAGGTTGTGTAAACCTCACAGTAAAAATAACCCGTACACTTGCCGGGTGGTGGTGGCGCACGCCTGTAATCCCAGCACTCAGGAGGCAGATGCAGGCAGATCTCTGAGTTCGAGGCCAGCCTGGTCTACAAAGTGAGTTCCAGGACAGCCTCCAAAGCTACACAGAAACCCTGTCTCAAAAAACCAGACACACACCCCTACACTCCACCAGGGCCAGGCCGAGCTGGGAGGAGAGACCTGTGCTCTGGAGAACAGGCAGGTTGTCAAAGAGGAGAGATGGTACCATGAGTCCAGACAAGGTTAGAGGAGCAACAGGATGTGACCCACCCCGCGGCTTCTGTCCTCCCAGGGTGCCTGCCACAGGACCGCTGGGGCTCAGAGCATGCCTGCAGAGGGCGGGGCAGAAAGCATGACTGGCCATCAACAGACTGGCCAGTGCTGGGATCACAACACTCCCAGGCCCCCTCGCAGAGGGCAGCACTTCCTGGAACAGGTGGCAATCACTGACTTGGCAGATGTCCCAGGGCAAGGACAGAGCCTTCTTACCTGTCACCTGTCATTCTCAGTATTTAGCTCAGGGACAGGATCACACCACTCATCTACTTCCTGCTTCAGGCTCCACCCCTCCGGCAGACGGTCCTGGTGCTAAGATGGTCATAGAGGGTAGACAGAGCTCTGAGGCGAAGCCGCAGAGGTGGATGGGAGGCAAGTCCAGGCCGAGGCCAAACAACAGTCACCAATTTTCCTAGATGCCTCTGAGCTCTCCATCAAAGGCTATCTCAGCCTCACTGTGCTACATGACCTCTTGGCTCCCCATGGCTGCCCCTGCACCTGCTATCCCTTATCCATCTGAAAGGCTCTGCTAACTGTCCTCCCTCATCTCACTGACTTAGTCATGACTTCACGATATTGCTGTGCCCACCTTGACTGCATGGTAAGGTCCCAGGGTAGGCAGGGCCCTAAATAATCTCCAGCAGGGTATTAGCATCGAGGAGATGCGGTGAATATTGAAAGAGCATGCACACACATGTGTGTGCGCGTGTGCGCGCACGCGTGTGTGTGCGTGCGTGTGTGTGTGTGTGTGTGTGCATGTGTGTGTTGTGTGTGTGTCTGTCTGTCTGCCTGTGTGTGTGTGTGTCTGTCTGTCTGTCTGAGGAACAGGGATGGAGAGAGTGCTGAAAGTCAGGCACATGGTCCCTTCTCTGCCAGGATTACATACCTGGGATTGTCCTGCAGGCATCGGCCCCAGGTCCTCAGCTACCTCACCACAGAACCCTACCTGGCCAGGAAGTGCTGGAAGGGCACTCGCACAGGGAAGTGGGCACTTCGGGCGCCTATGACCTCCAGGATCCCAGCCTGGCGCAGTTGCTCTGCCACGTGCCCCACATCAAAGAGGCCTGGGAGCTGTAAGCCAGAGGCACAGCCAAGGGGAGCTGGAGTCAGGGGACTAGGGCTGACAGGGGGTCGCAGAGAAGGGAGGGGCTGAGGAGAGCATGGCAGGGGTGAGGTTAGGGCAGGGGTAAGGTTGGGGAAAGGGAGCTCACCTTTCCAGGGGTGGGGTTGAGACAGTGGATGACATAGACATGGCTCCTGAGGAGTGGAGGGGGACAGTCACAGACCAGACTACCCCCGACTCCCTGGGTTCAGCGGAAGGGCACAGTTCTCACCTGCCTAGCCGGGCTAGCAGGTCCCCCAGGGACCGCTGGAATTGAGAGGCCAGTGTGGGTTTGCTCTGTTCTCTCCCAGCCTGCGGCTCTGCTTCCTGGAACAGGCTGCCAACAAGCTGAGGGGTGAGAGCAACCTCAGTTGTTTCCATCCTGGGCCTGTCCACTCACCACACAGCCCCTGGGGAGCCAGGACAGGCAGCCCTCAACACTAGACCCCTGCACGCTCATTCCTCCATCCAGGGGGCCACAGTGTCCAGGGGGCCACGGTGTCCAGGGCTAGCTGCTCAGGGCTTGATGGGGCTAAGCTATGTGGGCACCTGAAAGGCACACCAGGTCACCTGCAGCTGGCTCTGTCCCAGCATCTCCACCATGGCCAAGTCCAGGTGCTCCCTGTTCCTGCTTATGAACTTGTGTACCTGCAAAAGAAGTGGCAGGTGGGCGGCCCTGTAGGAGGCTGGTTGTGCACCATGCCTCAGAACACAAGCAGGCCTCAGCCTTGCATAGTCCTGCTGGGCGCCTGGCCTTTCTGGTTCATCCCAGAAAACATGAGTCCATGTTTTAGCAAAGCTGTCTTCTTCCAGGGCACGTTCGGCAGGACAGTTTCCTACCCCTTCAGCCTCTGCCTCCTCGGTATTTTTTTGGTGTGGGAGCCCAGCTGGGGGACCAGCTCTCACATTTTCAACAGGGAACTCTTGAGGAGAGAGGGATAAGAGATATTAGAAGGAAAGAGAGGAGAGAAACAGAAATGTTCAGGAGGGCCTGGATCACTATCCACGTGCCCCTTCTGTCTCTTCTAAAGGGCTATTATAGGAATGCCAAGGGGTGGAGCCAAAGACCTTCCCCAGCTCAGCCAAGTGCAGATCCTTTCCAGTCACCTGGTGACCACACACCTGGTCAAGCAGTCCTCTAACGCAGCTCTGCTGGGTAAAGCAAGCTCAGATCTCATTAGACTTTTGTGGATCTCCACATCTTGGTTACTGTCATGTATATTTCTTCTCTACATCTCAGAATAGTGAGGTTGGAGAGATGGCTCAGTAGTTAAGAGCACTGGCTGCTCCTACAAAGGACTAGGGTTCAACTCCCATACCCACATAGGAGCTCAAGCATGTGGTGCAGGCAGGCAAAATATCCATACACATTAAATAAATAAATCTTTAAAAAGAAAAAAAGGTGGACAGTGGTGGCATAGGTCTTTAATCCCAGCACTTGGGAAGTAGAGGCAGGCAGATCTCTGTGGAGTTTGAGGCCAGCCTGGTCCATGAAGGGAGTTCCAGGACAGCCAGTATTGTTACACAGAGAAACCCTGTCTCAAAAAACAGAGAGAGAAGGTTGGGGATTTAGCTCAGTGGTAGAGTGCTTGCCTAGCAAGCGCAAGGCCCTGGGTTCGATCCTCAGCTCCAAGAAAAGAAAAGAAAAGAAAAAAGAGAGAGCGCAAGAGCGCGAAACTGCATCACAAGGTGAGCCAGTAAGATGCCTGCTTCCCGAGTTGGAGGACCCAAGTTCAACCCCAGGTACTCACACTGTGGAAGGAGAGTGCCAATGCCCAAGTCACCCCCTGACCTCCATATGTGTGCTGTAGCATACACAGCCCCTCCTCCCCCCACCATATTAAAAAACAAATATAAAAAAACATTCAGCATGAGTGGGAGGGGCTCACAAGGCCCCACCCCTTGCTGAGGAGCTATGAAAAATAATTAGTGCTCAGACTTGGTTGTGACCTGATGCTCAGGTGGAGTTACACACTGCCATACCTTGGAAGGGACCTCCCTGACATTGTCACCTGGTAAATGAGTCAGCTTGGGAGGGGCAGACCCTAAGGTGACAGGGCCTTACTGATTCACCCTGGAGTCTATGCTGAAGGGAGGGGAGAATTCCCACACCTGGTTTGATCTGACTCTGGAGAGTGTTAACAGAGAGCTTTGATTTGCCCTTTGTGATGGCTACCTTCTGTCTCCTGTACCTTCTGTTTGAGGTCTTATCTGAGAGTCTTCCTAGGGGCTCAAAGCCTATGCAAACTTAGTTTAAGAACAGTCAGAACACTGTGGTATGCTGTACTAAGAATTTGAATTTGGCATTGTCCCTCTGGGGGGCTTTGATAAGAAGTTTTGGTATAACTTGCTAAAGGTATGAATTGTCTAACAAAAGGGCCCTTTGCTAAACAAGGGTGGACCAGCTCCCCCTGCAGCTGAGAAAGGCTAAAGATTCATCCTCAAGGTGCATCTGTCTCCTGATTCCACGGGCCCCCGAGAGAACCCACACCCGACATATAACACTCAAGAACAGATACCTGGTAGGTGACAGTCCCAGCATAGTGCTGCAGAGTGAATATGGGCAGGGGCAGCTGAGGCTTGGCGTAGCTCGGATGGTCACCGTGGTGATAGTGGCACTTCTGGAGGAAAGTGTGGTCTGTGGCCTGGTGAGGAAGGAGTCATACCTTCCTCAGGGTTCCTACATGCTTACTGTTCCCTGCCGGGACCTTGCTCCCTCCTGGAGACCCCAGAACTACACTCCCTAAACAGGGAGACTTGTCTCCCCAAATTTTTCCCTCAGACAGGAAGAGTCAGTAAGTCTGTATAAAGCGTGTGCTCTCTCGAGGACTTTACATTTGGAACAACCAAGTACCACTTGAGAACGTCTGAGTTCCCTCAGGCCCAGGGGCCACCTCCACCAGCCCTAGATGTGACATTTCTGAGGAAGCCTGAAGGAATTAAAAAGAAATAGACCTGAAGGCTTTGACACAGATGTCAAAACCATTCGGGTAGATCCCACAGCTACAGCTTCTCAACAAGTATTATGTAACTTAAGGGCTGGCAAGAGCAAGGGCTGCTCTGCCAGAGAGCCTGGTTCAGTTCCCGGCCCCTGCATGAATGATGCCTCACAGTTGTGACTTCAATCCCAGAGAATCTGACGCCCTCTTCTGGCCTCCTCAGGCACCAGGTACACACATCGCATTCAGACAAAAAACACATAAAACAAATCTAAAAGTTTTACAAAGTGACTCTAGGCTCTTCAGAAAGAACTGTGAAAGGGTTTCTTTCATTTTGGAGACAGTTTTCTATGTAGACCAGGCTGGCTTTGAATTCACATTGATCTACCTGCCTCTGCATTCAGAATCTTGGGGATTAAAGGTTGGATTAAAGATTTGCACACTATGCCTGGCTGTTTGTTTGTTTGTTTGGTTTGGTATAGTCTCATCATGTAGCACAGGCTAGCCTCCAACTCAACTGTGTAGCTAAGGTGGCCCTCCTCACCTCTACCTCTAGATGCTGGGATCACAAGTGTGCATCTTTTGTCAAAATCCCTTCTCAAGGGAGGATTGGGCAATGTCTGTCCCTTTTCCCAAGGTCCCTGTGGGAAACCAAGGTACAATTCCACCAACGTTCACTCTGAGGAACCAGTTAGTTTACCAGGCTTAGAGAGCATAGGTGAGGGGTTACTTAATGGTGTGGGTGCTCCTCCCCGAGAAGTCTTACCCAGCAGGGATGATGACTCTCCTCTAGCTGCATAGATGTAGCCCTTCCCCCATCTTCCCTAGCCTATAAATGCTAACCTTTTCCCAGGCCACGTGCTATGCAGGCCAATAAGGGCCACATCGAGTACAAGCGGTTAAGTGAGGCTGCATACTCAGGTGAGGGTTCTGTGACCGACCCTCCTGATCCCTCTGTGAGGGACTAGAAACAGCTAAGAACCCACTTAGGATGATCCTAGGCAAGGAGGCACAGCTGAACTCAGTTGGTCAGCCCCAATTGTTCCATAGAACAGCACCACCACACCTGATTTTATACCGTGCTGGGGATCGAACCGATAGCTCTGTGCCTGCTAGGCAAGCCCTCTACCAACTGAGCTATGTCGCTGTCCCAGGGTCACTATTTTTGGTGTCTACTCTCCAGCCTTAATTCCCAAAGGTCTGGGTTCTACACACGTTCTGTGACTCCACAGAGCTCCCCACCCAGCCACACAGCTGGGATTCTCACTTATTGTGAGAAAGGTCTCATATGCACTGCCTGGCTCAGCCTGGCTTTATTATTATTGTTATTCCATCAGGCTGTGTTGGCTTCAAATTTGCATTCCTCCTGCGCCTGCCTTGTGAGAGCTGACAGGTATTCATTACCACCCCAGGTCGGGTGGAGTTTGTTCAACTCCAGAGACTAAATCCACTAACACACACACCAGGCAAGCATTACCACTGAACTGTACGCCCCCAGGCTCCCTTCCGGTTCTTTTTTAAGGTAGGGACTTTTGTTTGTTCCTCTGGCTGGCCTTGAACTCCTGAGCTTAAGTGATCATCTTGCTTCAGCTTCCTGATGGAGCTACCCTGCCAGGCCTGACTTTGTTGATGAGACAGGGCCTCACTATGTAGCCATGGCTGTTCTGGAACTCCCTGTGTGGACTAAGCTGGCCTCAAACTCAAAGATCTGCCTGGACTTGCATCCTGAGTCCTGGGACTAAAGATACGTGCCATCATACCTAGCTGATTGATTGATTGAATATTGGTTGATTTTTGGTTTTCGAGACAGGGTTTCTCTGTGTAGTTTTGGTGCCTGTCCTGGATCTCACTCTGTAGACCAGGCTGGCCTCGAACTCACAGAGATCCTCCTGTCTCTGCCTCCTAAATGCTAGGACTAAAGGTGTGAGCCACCATGCCCAGTTTAACTTTTTGTTGTTGTTGTTGTTTTTGAGACAGGGTTTCTCTGTAGCTTTGGAGCCTGTCGTGGACTAGCTCTGTAGACCAGGCTGGCCTCGAACTCACTGAGATCCACCTGCCTCTGCCTCCTGAGTGCTGGGATTACAGGTGTGTGCCACGCCCGACTTTTTTTTTGGGGGGGGGTTCCAGTTTAACATTTTTAAAAATTAATTAATTTTTAGATTTATTTCTTTTTAAATGTGTGTGTGCTTTGCTTGCATATCTCTATGTGCAGCACATTATGTGTCTGGTGCCCATGGAGGTCAGAAGAGGGTACCAGGTCTCCTGGAACTGAAGTTATGTTGACGGTTGTGAGCCACCATGTGGATGCTGGGAATTGATGCTCTTTACTGCTCTCCAGTCCAGGAGGGGAGGAGCTGAATCTTCTGTGTCTGATGTTTTCCCCTTAGAATGGCCCCTACATGCCAATTCTTCCATTCTTCCTTCAATGCCAGCACACCACAGATGGAATCCGAGCCCTCAGACAGGCCCAGCCCACCTGCAGCTCAGTCTAGTGCAGAGAGAGAAGTCACATTGACGGCACTAGACTGTAGTGGATGGCTGTTTGAGCCATGCCCTGAAGCACCGCCCCTAGTAACAGCTATACCTGCCTATGACCTTGAGGTACCTGCCCCAGGGGCGTGGCCGCTGGGGGACCCTTAAGACCTGGGATGCACATATGCAGCGCTCTTGGCTACCTCATGGTTTGGACGCTGAAATCTTGGACCAAGCTGTTCAGTGTGGGACATAGCTCAGCTTTCCAGATCCTACACTAAATCTCCCATCTCCCATGGTTGTGAGTTAACTCCCAAACAAATTCCTTTGATCATTAAGCTGATTCCGTGTGTTGCTATCGACTTAATCACATTACTTGACAATCAAGAGTGTCTGCTCTCTCCAGGGTTTCAAATACAGGATGGCAGAGGCTGATGTGTAACGGGAGTATTTACACCCCATAGCCAGTTACTAACCCAAGAAGCATTTACAGCTGACTATTGGTGGTGCGTGCCTCTAATTCCAGTACATAAGGATCAGGAGTTCAAGGCCAGCCTAGACTATATACATGACTTCCTGTCTCAAAAACAGAACAAGGGGGCTGGAGAGATAGCTTAGATGTTAAGAGCACCAACTGTTCTTCCAAAGGTCCTGAGTTCAATTCCCAGCACCCACATAGTGGCTCACAACCATCTGTAATGAGATCTGGCACCCTCTTTTGTATATATAATAAATAAATAAATCTTTTAAAAAAACAAAACAAACAAACAAACAGAACAAGACTAAGGGGCTGAAGAGAGGGCTAAGAGCACTGGCTGCTCTTCCAGAGGTCCTGAGTTCAATTCTCAGCACCCACATGGCAGCTCACAACCATCCTAACTCCAGTTCCAGGGGATCCAACAACCTCTTCTGATTTCCATGGTATTAGGCATGTGTGTGTGTGTGTGTGTGTGTGTGTGTGTGTGTGTGTGTGTATGCGTGCTCACACTTGAAGACAAAACACCCTTGAAAAACATTTATACTCACCGGGTGGTGGTGGTGCAAGCCTTTAATCCCAGTACTCAGGAGGCAAAGGCAGGCTGACCTCTTGAGTTCAAGGCCAGCCTGGTCTACAGAGTGAGTTCCAAGACTACACAGAGAAACCCTGTCTTGAAACAAACAAAAACAAAAATATATTCATACACTTAAAATTAAATGTTTTTTTAAGGCATTGGTGGGAGCCCAGGGCTTTCCCTCTTGAATGCACCTTCCCTGGGCTATGCAGAAAGGCTGGGTCTCTGGACCCTATAACCTGCTTGTCTCCCAGGAGGCCCTGCTGGCTTCATCCTGGCTGCTTAGGGCCCCCCATTCCTTGTCTGTGACACTGAGCATCACTGACGACTGGTATACCTGGGATAGCCATGTCTGGGAGTCCAGGATGCTCAGGAGGCTGTGGGGCTGGCCTACCAGGAGGTCCAGGCATGACTCCCTCGGAGGCTGGGGTACGGGCACCCAGCTCAGCATCTCCTGCTGGCATTCCTCCTGGAAAGAACCAGTTTCTGGTTGGTTACTCACAGCCCACGTTTGTTGGGGCAGGGAGCGATCACAGAGCTGACAAGGAGATTCCCTCCTCGTACTTATGTAAATGGAGGTTAAGAAGGACCGGACCCTCCCCACCCACTGCAGGAAGGGGACTTTGGGGCGACCTCTGTGCTGGGCAGTACTCTGTCACCTGCCACATCTGTGCCCAGCTCCCTACCTCCTCCTGGGCCAGCAGCCGCTGGCTGGAGAAGAGCTGCAGGTGCTCGCTGGCCAGGTTGCTGCACAGCTGCTCTAAGCCGTTCACCCGAAGGGCCTGGGGTAGGTGAAGGCGGGGGGTCTGCCCTGGAGGTGGGGGCGGGGCAAGTGGAGACCCCTCCCTTCTCTCCACCAGAGCTGAGAAGGCAGCCACCAGGGACAGCCTGTAGGCCACCACACACCAGCCCCAGCTGCATCATCCATTAGTCCTTCCTCCAGCTCTCTACGCTCTTGCTCTCTGCTCCAATTGCGCTGTGAGCCTCTGGAGCTCTGATCCCGGCTGTCCCGAGGGGCTATGGAGGGTGCATCTTCCCACTATCTATCTTGGTGGCCCTCAGAATCCCATAGCCTCACCAGTAGGTCCCCCTGGCAGCCACCTCCAGGAAGCCTTCTTGTCTTCCTCCCCTGCTTTCCTCCGCAGCCTCAGCATGCAGGCTCAAGCCCAGCAAGGCACTCACTACCTTTGCACAGCTGTGCACACCCCACTACCTTTGCACAGCTGTGCACACCTGCAAACATACCAGAACACACATGCATACAACCCTTCCCATCCAGGGCAGAAGTGGTCACCAAGGACATTCTAAGGAAGGCAGGACACACAGGGCAGTGAACAGTGCCCATCTAGGAACTGGGGGTAGCCTATCTCCTTTCTCCAAGCCCCATTATTGCTGGCCCCTCCTCACAAAAGGAGGCAACTCTCCACCCCACCCCACCCCCGGACTGAGGACTGAACCCAGGGTCTTGTGCTTGCTAGGCAAGCAGTCTACCACTGAGCTAAATCCCCAACCAGAAGCAAATCTTGAGGCAAGGAGTGCACAGCTGTATCAGTTCTGGGAGATTGGAGAGGGTCTACTTCCTTCCTCTTTGGTATGTAGGAGGTGAGGTTGCGGACAGGCCCAGCCCAAGGTGGCCATGCAGGACAGAACTCTCCAGAAGCGGTGCCAGAACAAGACAGGGCGGGGCAGGACTCTATCTGGAGAGAGCTAACATTGCCTACTTTACTGCCCGGGACACGGACCTCAGAAGGATTAATTAGTTGTGTGAGGTCACACAGCCTGCAAGGGGAAGGTGAGGCAGAGAGCCCTGGGGCTTGGGGTGGGCTCCAGCCACTCCCAGAGGGAATCCAGGAGGGTTCCCAGCCCCGGCAGGGAAAGGCACATGTGGTGAGCCACTGTCCTCCCAGGAACATGCAGATGGAGATAAGTGGACTGAGAGCCCCAAGATTCTCTGCCAGCCTCCCCAGACTCTAAAGACCCAAGAGGCAGGACCTGTTCCCTTCTCATCCTGGTGCCTCCTCATCCCCACCCAGGGACACTCAAGGATTCCACTCAGTCGCCCCAGAAGAAGCCAGCAAAGGCACAGGTCAGATAGACAAACAGTTAGGGAGGGAAAGATGGGAATCCACCCAAGACACACAAGTCCTCAGCACTAAGAGACTTATTGGCCCCTGAGGGAGAAAGGGCAAGGAATAAGAGACAAGACAGGAGACAGAGGACAAGTGAGAAGAGGAAAGGAACAGGGAGAGGGATATTTGTCCAGGAGGGACAAAGGACTGTCTCTGGATAGAGAGGAGACTGACGTGGCCCATCGGCAAATGGCGGTTTATAAAGGTAAAGGGGAAACCCCATGTTAGGATGACTTGGTTTGTTTTAATTGGGTATGCTAATTTGGTGAGCCAAAAGGGACTTTTGATTGCTGGACCTCAATACTTAAGATAGCTGGGCCTTGGTAGTCAGCCTCGGGAGGAGGAAGTGGCCAAATAAGGGAATAGACCTTGGGGCTAGCTTAAGGAATGTAATCTAACAGTTTTTAACAAGGGGGAAAAGGTTAAAAGGCCTGTTCGAGCCCTCCAGGGAGGAGCTGGAATGAGATGGGCACCACCTGCCTGCCCCTCCCCCTCCCAGAGGGTGACCTCAAAGCCATAGGCATCCACGACAGTGATGGTGCCCACACCGTCTGCCTCCCTTGGTGGAGCCAGCCTCCTGTTGACCTGCTTCAGAAGCCAGTTGAAGAGCCTTGTGTACAGGGTCTTGGCCAGGGCATCCCTGCAGACACCGTCAGTGAGCCTTGCCCAGCAGAGTGCCAGACCTGGCTCCACTCTGGGATCCCCAAGGTTACCTGGCATCGATAGCACTTTCCACCGGCAGAGATCTGGAGACCCGGCCATAGGGTGTGTCCTGGAGACCAGAGACGTGCTCAGGAGTCAGGCCCAGACTTACAGGTGCTTCAGGTTGCTCCTCCCACCTTCCCAGCCCCCTTTGGGCTCACCATGACCCTCTTGGTGACTGCCCCTTCTAGGCACTCTGGTGGCACCTGTAGCAGCCGCGCTGCTAAGTGAATCTCAGCCCAGCTGGACACAGCAGCCACCTCTTGGGACTCCCGCTGGACAGAGGGGGACAGAAAAAGCTTCGCTTGTGTCATGGCAACAGTACCCAGGCATGACCTTGCCTTATCTAGCCAGATGCCGGTTCTTCAAAGGGCTGACAGCAGCCCACTGTGGTGGTGCACACCTTTAATCTCAGCACTCGGGAGGCAGAGGCAGGTGGATCTCTGTGAGTCTGAGGCCAGCCTGGTCTACAGAGTAAAACCCTGTCTCAAAATAAAGAGCCAACAGCACACAAGGCACTCTGGACTGTGGTGAGCCAGGCTCCGGGGCTGAAGGCCCTGAGTGTGAGCCCCGACTCTCTCTTAGTGGTTGGGCAGTCCTTCCCTCTTTCTCACTCTCTGCTGCCTTATTGCTAGAGGGAAAACAATACCCCTTGGGACACAGTTGTTGACATGAGAATTAAGTTTTTTTCAAAAAGTGTCAAGGGGGGCTGGAGAGATGGCTCATCTGTTAAGAGCACTGACTGCTCTTTCAGTGGTCCTGAGTTCCATTCCCAGCAACCACATGGTGGCTTCATCCATATTGAGATCTGGCGCCCTCTTCTGGCCTGTCCTTGAGGGTGTCAGCTGAGTACCAAGGGCACTCAGTGGCTTGGCATCACCACTGCCCATCCTGTGTGATCTCTGGTCCTGCCCACAGGGAAGCCCACCTCTGAAGAAGAGAAGCAGATGTTCCCCAGATGCAAGATGGTGGCCAGCACAGCCCAGACTTCAGTCAGCTCCTCTGCACACAAGCCCAGCACCCGCAGGGCCTCCACCAGCCCTTTGAAGTCCTGGGCATCCTCTTTGCCCCGGAGCCTGCAGGCTCTGCCCTGTAGAGTACAACAGGTTTGTGTGGGACATCTGGCATCCCCACAGCATCCTGAAAGCCCTGGCTGAGCCCCTTGTCTAGGCACATCATCCATGAGAGCCTCGCCCCTACCTGGTTGAGGTAGTAGTAAGCCTCAGGTCCCTGCAGAGAGAGCTGCTCAAGTTCCATGGGGTCCAACCCTGCCAGCAGCTCATAAAAAACATGGAAGCTTCGCTCAGCCTGGGCCTTGGAGAGAGAAACTTGCTTGGGGTGGAGCAGGGCTTGAGGGCTGTGGCTCCTCCTCCTTCCAACTTCCAGAGTTGGAGAAGAGTAGGCAGGAGGCGGGGCCTTACCTGAAACACTACTCTGGAGGTCTCAAGCAGATAGTGGGACACAGAGGCTCCTATGGTGGCTCCCCTGTGGGTAAAAGAGACAGGGTGGCATACCCAGGAGGGCAGTTTGCAGAAGGGGCCATCTGGGAGCTGAGGCCAAAGGCAGTAAGTATCCTGGCGCCCAAGAAGAGTAACCCCTGGCAGGTGTCACTGTGCCCACGGGACCTCCATCACTCACTGCTGCAGGCAGAGGCATAGCTCCTGGCCAAAGCGGCTGGCATTGGCATTGAGGATGGTCTTGGCGTGGCCAAAGCTGCTGAGCACGGGAAGTATGTCCTTTAGCTGTGTGAGGGTGGGGACACTCAGGTATACCTAAGACGACCATAGCACCCACTACCCACTGAGAGTCCGCTATACTGCTGGCTGTGTGGGCCCAAGTGGGGTCAGTCCTATCAGAACCCCCCCCCATTAAAAGGGCTGAGGGTGTAGCTCAATTTGTAGAGTGCTCCTCTAACATCCACAAGGCTCTGGGCTCAGTCCCCAGCACCACATAAAACTGGGTGTGGTGGTACACTCTAGAGGTGCAAGCAGGAAAATCAGAAGTTCAAGGTCATGCTCAGCTACATAGGAAATTCTAGGTCATCCTAGGCTACCTGAGACCCCATTAAAAAAAAAAAAAAGAGTCAGATCAGGCATGGTGGCTCATGTCTTTAATCCCAGCACTTTGTAGGTAGAAGCAGGTGGATCTCTGAGTTTGAGGCCAGCCTGGTCTACAGAGTGAGTTCCAGGACAGCCAAGGCTATACAGAAACCATGTCTTGAAAAAACTAAAAGCAAAAAGAACAGCAAAACCAAATGAAAACAACAACAACAACTACCACCAATAGCAAAAAACAATAAAAAATAAAGTTAAAGGGCCCAACCCTACTGCTGCATCAGGGAAATCTTGGGGCTGACCCATGAAAAGCCAGGCTTGGAGAAATGGCCTGAGAGATGACCAGCTGCCTCCAGCCAGACCTCACCTGAGCCCCTCTGGCCTCTGTCTGCTTCTGCCCCAGGCTGCTTAGAAACTCCACAATCTTCTTGGCAGTCTCCGTCTTCCCTGAGCCACTGTGCCCCCTGCAGGAGGGAGGAGCTAAGGATGGGAGGGAGCACCCAGGGCTGCCCCACTGAGCCCAGGAAGTGCCTCCATGGAGAAGTGACAATGTAAAGAGACTAGACCGGATTCATGAAGACCAATAGGAAGAAGTGCTAAGCAGGGCCACTCAGACTGGCCTCAGGACAGTCCTGAGGGTATCTTCCTGAATTGCTGCCCAGCAGTGCACAGGACTAATAGTTAGGGTGGTGTGTGGGTTCAGGCAAACAAGGCAGTCATGACTCACCCTAGGAGGATGCAGGGATCCTGTCCAGAGCTCTGAGACAGGCTATAGGCTGCTGCCCCGATGGCAAAGATGTGTCTGGGGGGAAGGACATCAGAGTGATGAGGAGGTGCCAGAGATGGTTGTCTGGGGCCTCCTAGGAATAGGCGATGTGCCCACAGGCCCTGGAACTCACTCAGTAAGACATATGCAGGGAGTTGCACACGGGGCAAAGGGGCAAAGTCACCTACGGTGTGGTGTTCGGGGCCTTCCTGGGGTGGTAGCTGGCCACGACCTCAGGTGAGAAGAGAGGGAGAGCCTGGTGGGGGTTCAGAGCAAGCAGGAGGGGCCCCCCAAAGGTCTGTCAAAGAAAGCAGAGGCTCTTATGAGAAGGGGGTACAAATGGGGAACTCCGACGCACCCCAGACCGGCCTCTCACACATGTCTTGCGGGACCCTTGCGGGACCCCAGGTAGAGCAGGCTTTACACTCAGTCTAGGGATGAAGAGAAGCCCCAGGGGTTCCCACAGTGGAAGGAGACTCCAGCCACGCCCCTTCACTGTGGTCTCCTTACATAGATGCGGCCCAGGTGGAACCTCTTCTTGAGGCACAGCAGCACAGAGCTGTCACACACCAGCCTGTGGGGACAGCAGGACAAGGGTGAAGGTTGCTGAGAGTCGGTCTTGAGCTAGCTCTGACGCATTAGGGAGACCCTGGGTAAGCTATGCAACTTCCAGCTGGGCTCTTCAGTTGCTCCCCATCCCCTGGGGGTAGGGGTGAGGGCTGCTGACCAAGAGAGGTGCTCTCTGGGCCAGCCAGGAAAGGAAGTCCCTTTCCCGTCCCAGTGTTACAGGCCTGTAATTCCAAAGACTTGGGAGGCTGAGGCCAGAGTATCACACATTCAACTCCTGCCTCAGCAACCTGGTGAGATTCTTTAACAAATGAAAAGGTACAAACGGGGCGCATCTGGGGGTAGGAGTGGATATGGGGGTGAGCAGGAAGATGGCTAAGAGGGTAAAAGCACTTGCCCCAAAGCTTGATAACCCGAGTGTGATCCCCAGAAACGACAGGGTGGGAGAGAGTCAACTTCTGTAAGTTGATCTCTGACCTCTGCATGTATACTGTGACACTCAAGAGTTTGCCCCTCCCTCATAAAAAAAAAAAAAAGCGGGCTGAGGGGCTATATAGATCAGGACCGAATGCAGGAGATCCTAGGTTCAATTCCCCTAGGAGCGTTGGAAGGGAACCTTTCACTCCAAACCTGCCTTTCTATGAGGCAAAAATCCCCTGTTGACTCAGTAAGGGTGCATACGATTTTTCAAAGGTCCAAGGGCGGGATGGAGTATGAGGAATTATGAGCCAGGGGTGGCTGATTCGGCATTATGCCCCTCACCGCAGCCGGGCGAGGTCCTCAGTGTCTTCCAGACCCTCTGGGAGACTCCTGGTCTTAGCACCGGGGAAGGGTGGAATCTCTAGGTCCTTCCAGATGCTCAGCTCCAGATCCCTCTCCAGCGCTGCCTCAGCGTCATCCTCTGGTTCCCACCGCTCCCCTGGGGACCTGCAAGCGCTATTCTGCCGTAGGCGGGTCTCCAAGGTAAGTTGAGGCAGCAGAGTATCAGCGCCAAGCCCAGGGTCTACGCAGGGATTAGAGCCCTGCGCCCAGTGCACTGGAGTCCCAACTTCTGGGGTCTCTGGCTCTGCTTCGCTCCGGTTCTCTTCGGGTGGAGTTCCACTGGTGGCAGACGGGGAAAAGGAGGGAGCCTGGCGGGACCTGACCACCCCTTCTCCACTAGCCCCTTGCTCCTCCCTGTACTCTGCAGCCCCTGCAGGAGACGAAACGCGGCCTTCCCCGGTGGGGGCGTCCGTGGATGCTCCTGAGGGGCCGCTGCACGACTCCTTCTGCGCACTATGGATCCGGGGGAAGACCACCGCGAACTTTGGATCTGCAGATGCTTCCTCGATGGCTGATGCACCATCTGAGCCTGAGTTATTCAGCGCCTGCGGAGGGCTCGGACTGCCGCTAGGGGGAGCCCACGGCGGTCCCCGGAGCACCGCCCGCCAGGCCAGGCGTAAGGCCCGCCAGCGCCGTGGCCCGGGCGCCCCGCCCCGCGCCTCGAGCGCCCTCTCGCGGCCGCGCTCCTCACGCTCCTGCGGCCTGGCCCTGCGTGCGTCGCCCCGACCTTGCTCCACCCGCAGTCGCAGCCAGCGCAGGAGGCACAGGGCCCGCGCCACACGCTGCAGCCGCGTCTTGAGGCTCCCGTGGAGGCCACCCGAGACCTGGGGAGACGTGCCAGCCGGGGCCCTCGTGCGCAGCTTGCGGAGCACCACGAGTGCAGTCAGCGGCGCCGGGTCCCGGGGTCGTCTGTCCCCTGCACATGCTCCCTCTCCAGCTCCGGTGTCACCCTCGCTCACAACCACCTGTACCTTCCCCGCCACCTCTCCGACCTGGAGGCGCTGAGCCCTGGGGGCCTCCGCCGTCTCAGGCTCAGTGCCTTGCAGCTCAGCCTTTGGCTGTGCCCCGACGTCACTGGTGTTTGCCATCACTTTGGAGTCCCGAGGACCCTGAGAGCCCCTGGGGGCGCTTGCGCAGCTATTCTCGAGAGAGCTGGAGACTGCAGCTTCCCTGGCCAGCTCTGTCTCCTGGGACTCAGGGATGCGGCTTGAGGTTCCTGGGGTCTCTCGTGGGCCATGTCTGTGCCCGGACCACCCGGGACTCGAGTCTGTATCTGTCCGAGAATCATCACTCGCTCCCTGAGTCCTTGTTCCCGACGGTCCTTCCCTGCTCTGGAGCTCCAAGGCGTGTCCATCATTGCTGTGATGGTTGCTGCCAGCTGACTCAGGTCTTGTGATAAGCGCGCCTTCTGAGCTCCTGTCAGAAGTCTTGGTCTTGATTGGCCGCTCCGAGGCTCCACCACCCTGGCTGCTGCTGTCCAGGGCCTCGTGGTGTTCACTGTCCAGGCACGAGCTGCCACCATCCCCGCCCGACGTGTCCCCATCCCTGCCAGAAGTCTCCCCGTGGCCTCGCGGAGCCGATGGCCCCTGCTCCTTTCTTCTGCGGCGGCCGCGCTTGGCCGTCCACTCTTCTTCCCCGGGGAGTTTCTGTTCCTCAGGGAGCTCCCCATGACTGTCCCCGGGCTCACGGCTCCCGGTAGACCTGTGGCCTCGACCCTGAGAGCTGCCCTGCCTTCCCCGGGTCTCCAGTGATGTCCCAGTCCCTGCACTTTTGCAAGGGTGGTTCCCTTCTTCGGTGGGCTTCCTGTGGCCTCCAGTGGTCCCCTTGCCTTTGGTGGCGTCCAGGTCCTTAGCAGGCTTGGTCTTGTGGGTTTTGCCGCGAGCAAGCCTGCGATCCCGCCTAGGGGCGCTGTCAGCGCTGGCGGACCCCGACTCCTGCTCCGCTGAGGCTGGCCTTCGGGGTCGAGCCCGGCGCTGGGGCGCTTTGCCCTTGCTTCCGCCCATAATTGCCTTACCAATTAATGCCTTGCTCCTTTTGCCTTCTGATCGGACTGTCCACGGTTGCCCTGAGGTCTCGGTTGCTGGGCACTGTCTGCTCCGGCGAGGTTATGGGCTCCCCTCTTAAGGCAGCAGCATCAATAATGTAGGCGGCAGCGGGTCCTGACCCCCTTGGTCAACAATGGAGTGGAGGCAGGTGGAAAGAGGAGACGCTGCAGCTGTGGACAAAGGCCGTGGACAGGGCATCGGCGCCGGGACTCTCTGCCATTCAGATCAGCCTGGCACCAGGCCAGACTGAGGAGCCCAGGCTCTACACTTCAGCCTCACTCCCTGTCTGCCAAGAGAGGCAGAGCAACGCGCTTCTACCCGGGGCCTTCCAGGAGGCTGGGACCATGGCTATGGGGCTATGCAGGGGACACTCGGGAGTTTCATTCTTTTCCATTGTGAAATACAATCTACTAAAAAGTGCAAACGGTAGGAGTATGCACCTCGAACCGGGGTAAAACCTGTGCACCCCTCTGGAGTTATGAATCCGAACTAGATAGAAGTCAAATCTCAGGCTCCTGGAAGAGCAACCAGTGCTCTCAAGCCATATCATCAACCTCAAAGGCAACTTACCACAAGTGGAAACTTACTTAGCTCACAGATTTTTGTGGAATTTTTTTTCCATCGTGGGGGTGGAATCTAGGGCGAGCCCTGTGGGTTCCAGACAAGTCCTCTGCTAACTGAGCTGCTTCTGTTCACGCATGTTTACCTTGGAGGTTTTTTGTTTTGTTTTTAAGATTTATTTATTTATTATGTATGGTGTTCTGTCTGCATGTATCCCTGCAGGCCAGAAGAGGGCACCAGATCTCATTATAGATGGTTGTGAGTCACTATGTGATTGCTCACAATTGAACTCAGGACCTCTGGAAAAAGTCAGTGCTCTTAACTGCTGAGCCATCTCTCCAGCTCTACCTTAGAGGTTTTTAATAACATATGTTGAGAAGCCTAGAGGTGATGATGAACACCTTTAATCCTAGCAATGAGAGGCAGAGGCAGGAGGATCTCTGTGAGTTTGAGGCCAGCCTGGGCTACAGAGTAAGTTCCAGGACATCCCCGACTCCAACTACACAGAGAAACCCTGCCAAAAAAGAAAACAAGCATCATCACCATGTACTGATTTCCCTCCTCTTCCTCCCCAGTTGCTCAGCATCCTGATGAATTAGTAGTGTTGTATAGTTTAACCAATTGTTAATAGTGCTTTCAAAATTGTATCCATTTATTTAGTGTGTGTGTGAGTGCACGGCACATGCATGCATACCACAGTCCACATGTGGGGTCAGAGGACAGGCAACTTGCAGGACTCAGTTCCTTCCTTCTACCCTGTGGGTCCTGGGGTTAACCTAGACTGTGAGACTTGGAGGCCCTTTGATGATAGCTTTTTAATTTTTTATTTTTATTTTATTTTTTGAGACAGGGTCTCTCTACATAGCCCTGGCTGTCCTGGAACTCACTGTGTAGACTAGGCTGACCTCAAACAAATTCAGAGATTGGCCTGCCTCGGTCCCCCAAGTGCTGGGATCAAAGGTGTGCACACCACTGCCCAGCTACCCATGGATTTTTTTTTTTTTTTTTTTCAGAGCTGAGGACCAAACCCAGGGCCTTGCACTTGATAGGCAAGTGCTCTACCACTGAGCTAAATCCCCAAATCCGGATTTGTTTTTATTCATTCATTCATTCATTCATTCATTTATACATCCTGACTGCAGTTTCTCCTCCCATTCCCTCCCCCTGGATTTTGTTTTTGTTTTTGTTTTTGGAGACAGGGTTTCTCTGTAGCTTTTGGAGGCTATCTTGGAACTTGCTTTGTAGACCAGGCTGGCCTCGAACTCACAGAGATCCACCTGTCTCTGCCTCCCGAGTGCTGGGATTACAGGCGTGTGCCACCACCGCCCAGCTCCCCCTGGATTTTTTTTAAAACCTGAGTTGATGCTACCTCACCTCACTTTTTGCATGAGAGAGGTGGGGAGACGGATCAGTGGTTAAGAGCACTTGTTGCTCTTATGGTGGACCCAGGCTAGGTTTCCAGCACCCATGTGTTGGTTCAAAACCATCTGTAGCTCCAGTTTCAGGAGAGCCAATGCCCTCTTTTGACCTGTGAGGCCAGCAGGCACACATAGTACACAAACATATGTGCAGGCAAAACACTCATCACACAAAGTAATCATCTTTTGCTTAAGTTACAAACAGCACCGGGAAATAATTTCATCCAAGGAGAATTAACTCCCAGGAGACTCACTGGACCATAGGCTGTGTGTTTGTAATTCGGAGATTTCTAAATTTCCTTCCGTAGAGGTTGTGCCGATTTACACTCACAAGGAGGAGGCAACTGTCCTGAAGGACCACAAGCTCATGGGCAACACCAGTGTGCCTGCAGACAGCTGTACGAGGCAGTACCCGCTGCCAGCACAGTTATTCAAAGGGCTGTGCACCCAGTAAAAAGCAGAATGCTCACACAGCGGATTCTCACGCAGCAATGAGAGCCACATAGGAGTGACGGGGACGGTGTGGGTTATCTTGTAAACAATGGTTCGTGGAAGCAGCCAGGCATGGAAGGGCAATCGGCACGGGATTCTATTGACAGACATACAGACACCCAAGGCATGGGTCTGCAGCAGGACCCTAGGATGTGCATGATGCTATTTGTCAAGATTTATCCAGGTGATGACTGTGACCCATGTAGGATTACTATGATTTTTGAAAGATAATACGGAGAAAAAGTCCTAGACAACACCAGCAGGTCCCAAACATGCATGGGCTTAGTATGTCCTACAGATCCCACCCAAGCATGGGTTTAGTATGTCCTACAGATCCCACCCAAGCATGGGTTTAGTATGTCCTACAGATCCCACCCAGGCATGGGCTTAGTATGTCCTAGGCAGTTTTCAACGTTTTGCTATGAACTCACTGAATCCTTGGGCAGGTACTACACAGCTGCACTCTGTGGATGAGACCTCAGAGGCACACAGCTTATGTTAAACCGGGACACCACCCCAGTCTGGCTCGAACCCCTGCTGGAGAATGGCTGTGAGGAACTGCCATCGCTGACCAACGGAACTCTAGTTCCTTGTTGACCCCTTTACAGCATGTCCTGTGAGCTCTTGGGACAAACTCTTGAACAAGTGGAAGGCTCTGTGCTCCCATGGACTTTCTGGTCCTCCTGGTGACCCAGAAGTAATACATATTATATTGGTAAATGATTGTGTTTTTTTAAGAAAAGTTTTATCTTAGTTTCAATTATGTGGTATATGTGTGTGGATATGTACATGTGAGCACAGGTACCCTCAGAGGCCAGGTGTCAGATCCCCTGGAACTGGAGTTATAGATGGTTGTGAGCCACCACGTGGGTGCTGGGAATCAAACCCAGGGCCTCTGAGGAGCAGCCAGTGCTCTTAACCACAGAGCTATCTCTCCTGCCCCCATGTTCTTTGAAAGTCTCACCAGAACTCTGCCTGGACCCTGCCAAAGGGAATGTTCAGATATAAGCATTTAGAGTAGTAACTGTCCTCTGGGCAGAGCAACCACCATCTTGGGGCATTCAGCTGCAGCTCCTTGCAAAGAAGCATCCTTGATGTTTTTCTGTCAGCTTAGCGGCTGTACATGAATCTTCTGACATTTTAATTATCATCTGCAGCCTCACAGTCAATGCTCTGCTGGCTACTCAGGCCATGGCCTGGAGGGCCTTTCAGTCCTGCAGCTGAGGAAGGTCCAGGGCTGTGATATGTAGGGTTTTTTGTTGTTGTTGTTTTGTTTTGGAGACAGGTTTCTCTGTGTAGCTTTGCGCCTTTCCTGGATCTTGCTCTGTAGACCAGGCTGGCCTCGAACTCACAAAAATCCGCCTGCCTCTGCCTCCCGAGTGCTGGGATTAAAGGTGTGCGCCACCACTGCCCAGCGATATGTAGGTTTAAACTAAGTCTCATTTTATTTACCAGCAAAGACTTGGAAGTCAGATATGGAGGTGGAGATGAAAATCTGCTAGATCAGAGAAGCTGAGAAGCAACTGGCTGACCTTCCTTTTTGGCTGGAGAAACAGCAAGAGACATGTCTCTTCACTGGCCCCAAAACAAAAAGGAAGCATCATACTCAAGTCCCTGCCCTTTCCTTCCTGTGTGTCTTCTCTATCCAAATTGCTGGCCTCTCTATGGCTAACTCCAGTCAACTAGCTTCACCACTGATGCAAGGCAAGCTCTATCTAACAGTCTTGGAGTGTCACAGTACGATCAAAATTCCCACAATACATCCCAGCTGGGCTCGCCTGCAGCTTACATCCCATATAAAGGGCAGAGTGGAACATTAAATTCTTGCCCAAGTATCCAACTGCCTCTACACCAACCAACTCTGCTTTAATTGCACATGGCCTGGGGGAGGGACCACTCTGGGGTCCCCACTAGAGTAGTGTCTATTACTACAGGGAAGCTCTCATCCTTACTGGGTAAAGGCTTTTTAGGGGTGGCCTATGGGGGAGGAGCATCCACACCTTTGTAGGTACCCCCTCACCTGTGCTCTGTAAGGAAGCTCAATAATTCATTAGTAGGCCAGGGTGGACTCTGGCAGATCATGCCTCTGTTGTTGGCACCTTAGGGGGAGGGATCAGAGCTGTCGCACTCCCCACCACCACCGGAAGGCATTTTAGCAACATTTGGTGATTCAAATACTTAAAGAGGAGGTTCTGAGCATCTCCGAGCTGGAAATGGACTTAGACCACTGAAAAACTTGTCCTCAGGCTGTTCCAGTGAAGACATAACAAGGTGTTTATTAAAAACTCTGTTTTACTCAGAGGCAGTTAAAATTTATAATTTAAAACCCAACCCACTACAAAAGGGGGGTGGTGGAGAATAAAAACTGTGCAACATTGACAAAGGAACAAGACAGACAGAGCCCGGGAGGGGCAGCCTGGGGTGGGGGCTCTCCTCTCCTGAGGCCAGGAGCAGCAACAGGGTGGCGACCAGGGCAGACCCTGGCCAGGCTCGGGCTGGAAAGGCCCTCAGTAGTGTGTGTTCATCTTACAGCCTGGATGCTGTCCCATTCACTCTGCTGTGGAAGGACATGGGGAGGCAGTAGGTCAGGACCATCCTGGGCAGAACAGTCACCCACCCTGAGCCCCCAAAGCCATTGGTGATTTCCAGGGCTAAAATGGCCCTGGAAGCATGTTGGGCCCAGGAAGGGTGGCGATCAGGGCTCTTCTTCCTGCCCCTCCTTGGGCAGCAGACCTTCCCCTCCCCTGGAGTGCCCACAGCCCTACCTTCCCCTCCCCTGGAGTGCCCACAGCCCTACCTTCCCCATTGCTGAGGCTGCATCCAATAGCTACGCGGTGAGAACGCCAATTGCCATAGCTCCTGAGGTGGCAAAGACAGGGAAATCTCCATTCATGGTGGCCTTATCCTCCATGTCCCCACATTCTCCCAGCACTGTGGTGACTTACCCCCGGTCCCCTTCCAGCGTGCTCTGGATTTCCTTCAGGACCCCTGCTGGGTAGGAGAGACCCAGTGAGGCCCGCAGGGATAAGGCCAGACACTGTGTCTTTTACCAGTGGGGTGCCAGACAGGCTTGTGCCCTGGCCCACAGAAAGCCCACACCTGGCTTCCTCTGGCCTTCCAAGCTTAACCTGTACCCCAAGACATACTCCCCCTCTCTCATGTGAGCCTCACCAACCCCCACACCGACTCACACTGGTCATTGAGCAGAGCGTGCTCCATCACTGGGCCAGGCTTCTTCTCTGGAAGGCAGAGTGGTCAGGTGGGCCTGTCCTGGGCCCTCTGCCCAGCCCTCTTATTACAGGGGTTAAGGGAGTGAGTGCTGAAGGCCAGAGCCCTGGATGCAGGAAACCGTTCCTTCTGCTCCCAGTCTAAACTCTTCCCTCTCGCTCACCCTCAGCCCCCGCCTCCCTTTACTCCAGTCTCGCCAGCTGTGTCCCAGATGTGCCCCAGAGGCCTGTCTTACCTTCCCCATCACATTGGCTTCTTGAGTTCCTGTGGAGGGGCAGATAGTGAGGGCTGGGGACCACAAGACTCTGAAAATCCTGGTCCCGTGAGAAATGGGTGAGGCCAACCTGCTTGACTGACCAGGTCTGAGCAGGGGAGGGGTCTGCATTGGCAGCTGGCCAGTCAGCAAGGCCCTGGAAAGGCCTCTGGGCCCTCATGCTCACCTGAGTTGGCCCGAGGTCCTTTGGGGGCCCGCGCTGTTGCCGTTACTGGGGCGGCTGTCGTCCTTGGTTTTGGTTGGATCCACCGAACACCGGGGCTCAACCAGCCACTTGGTGGAGAGAGAAAAGCGCTCAAACTCTGAGGGTGATATCAGGTAGAAGCCTGGGGAGAGGCAGAGAAGCCTTGAGTAACGCCAGCCCAGGGCTCCTGGGCCCTGAGGCTGTGCCAGGGCCTCCCTCTCAGCGGGGTGGGGACGAAGCCTCCTTGATGCTCTTCACTCAGGGCAGAGCCCCACATCTGAGCTGCTCTTGCCCCCCTCTCCCCTGACAGCGCCCGAGAGACCCTCTCACCCAGCCCCACCCTGCTCACTGAGGCCCCAGCCCATGCCTGCACACCTTGGCCATATTTGGTGAAGACACAGGAGGCAATGCCGCTGACGTCCTCCTTTCGGATGCAGCTGTATCGCGCCTGGGGCTTGAGCAGGGGCATGGAGACCACCTGGATGTCACCCGAGTTGGTGAGCACTGTCAGGTGGTGCTCCCCATAGTCCTCTGCCCTGCAGCTGCCGAAGTGAGCAACACCAACTCTTCGCACCCGTGAGCCCTCCAGGGCCGTCAGCTTCAGCTTCATCTTGGCACTCACCTTGGGCAATGTGAATACCTGGGCACACATGGCAGCTGGACATGAGTCACACCATAGCCGGACTGTGGTACCCCCACCCATACGACCATTGGGAACCTTGTCCTTTAGCAGATGCTTCATGGCAGACAAGCTCATGCCGGTCTTAATGCCCCTCAGCTCTCAGATGCAGATCTTGGGCCAGGAGGATGCAAGGCCCCTGACATCTAGTTTGGGCATTCTGTGCCTCCCACAGACTTAGGTCCTGTCCCAGGGTGGCCCTTTATGTGTAAGGCTGACACACACAAGATGACCCCGTCTTGCCCCCTTCTTTCCTGTGACCCTGAAGAACATACTCCAACTCCAAAAGAGCACCTTAGTCCATATCACTATTTGTGTTCAGGGGCTGAACTCTACTGCTGTCCTAGAGACATCCAGGGGACCCTGCCATGTGGCACCTTGAATTGTTCCTCTGATACCACAAGCAACTGGTGGCTGCCTTGCATGTCCGGGCTCTTTGACAGGTCATGGGCTACTTCCAGGGGCTCGGGAAGGGGTACACCGTGTCCGTCAAGCACCAGGATGCCCACCACAGGTGCACGATGCATCAGCTGGATCTCCTTGGCTACAAAGGAGGCAGTTTGGGGACAGGGCTAAGACGGGCGGTTTGGTGACACCACACCCACCAACCCAAGGAGGTCAGGCCCCCTGGGTTTTCCGCGTTCACCACTCACCCTGCTCAGCCCGAACTGGCTCGTCCATTCTCCGCTCTGCAGGAGGCACACGCAGGGAAAAGGCATAGATGGTACCTCCATTGGTGCCAGCCCACAGTGAAGGACAATGGCGGGAGCCTGACAAAGAATAAAGGCTTGGGTACCTAGCCCAGGGCTCTGGTTGTTGAGTAAGGCTGGCAACCTCGGCTTCCACCCCAAGCCCTGCTACTGAAACCCTCACGTCAAGTTGGCAAGCTTCCTCAAGCTTCTGTAAAACAGACATGCTGTGGGCCTCTCCAGCCTCCTGGGAGAGCACTCCCACAGTCTCACAGGGCTCCCCCACTGACGATACTGAGCCTAGGACAGCCCTGCCCTTGTAGGGATACAGCAATGGCCTCTCATCCAGCAGGGAAGAACCAGCTAGGGATAAACACTTCCACATGCCTACTGGGTGGCAACAGGAACCATGCCACCCCACCCCAGTGGAGGCCGAAGATAGCAGTTCCGTTTTACGTGAGAGGAGGCTGAGGGCCAGAGAGGTTAGGCGATGTGTCTAAGGCCACATGTTTCTAGAGGACAGTGGGGCAAGCCTCTCAGACCAGGCAGCCGACTGTCACGTCCAGGAGGAGAAGGGAAGGAAGCTGATGCTGTCTCTGGTTTCTGTTTGCACCAATAGACGCGCCCTCTGAGGGTCCCCGGCCCAGAGCACTGCCCAGGCGATTTTACACCGGGAGTGCCCCCCTACCCATTTCCTCATGCCAGAGGCCCCATCCATGCCCTCATGCTACGAGTGTCTCCCACCACGATGTGTCTACACCCCCAACCTCAGGCTGGCTACTCACTGTCCCTCACGTAGGTATCAGCAAAGTAGAGGGTCCGGACGAAGCCAGTGAAAGAGTCCTCCGCAGAGCGGGCCTCAATCTTGCGCTGCACCGGGGCCAACTCCATGTTCTGCAGGCCTGTCCGTTCTGCCTTGGTGCTCACAGCCTGAGCCTGTGCCTGCAGGAAGTTGGGCTGGGACTGAGGGTGGGCTCTTGCCTCTGCTCTTCAGGCACTGACTTGCTCAATGCTAATCCTTCCAGCAAAGGGCTGGCCATAGCCAAGCCAACCACCTGACTGCTTGGGCCCCAGAGGACTTTGTCCAAGTACGAGGTTCCCTGAGGAGAACTTGCCTGACTTCTCAGCATTTCATGGGTAGAAAGGGACAGAAAATAAGACAAATGTGCTGGCTAATTTTGTGTCAACTTGACACAAGTTAAGAGTCATCTGAGAGGAGGGACCCCAGTTGAGAAAATGCCTTGATAAGACTGATCCCAGGCAAGCCTGTAGGACGTGTTCTTTCTTTTTTTTTTTTTAAGATCTATTTATTATGTATACAGGGTTCTGTCTGCATGTATGCCTGCAGGCCAGAAGAGGGCACCAGATCTCATTACAGACGGCTGTGAGCCACCATGTGGTTGCTGGAAATTGAACTCAGGACCTCTGGAAGAGCAGCCAGTGCTCTTAACCACTGAGCCATCTCTCCAGCCCCCGACGACATTTTCTTAATTAGTGATTGATGGGGGAGGGCCCAGCCCACCGTGGATGGCACCATCCCTGGGCTCGTGGTTCTGGGTTCTATAAGAAAGCAGGCTGAGCAAGCCATGAGGAACAAGCCAGTAAGCAGCATTCCCCATGGCCTCTGCATCAGCTCCTGCCTCCTTGTTCCTGTCCTGACTTCCTTCAGTGATGAACAGCGATGCGGAAGTGTAAGTCAAATAAACCCTTTCCTCCCCAAGTAGCTTTTGCCCATGGTGTTTCATCGCAGCAGTGGTAACCCTGACTATGACAAGAATCATGAATATTTACTTGGGACTTGTCTATTGGGTCTGTATCACAGCTGTGCCTCTTTGGATGTGGGAAAGCTGAGGCACACCAGCAGCCACTTGGTTAGTGGGCGCTGAACCTACTTGCTCTGGATTCAGATGCTGTGCTTATAGTCGGGGGAAGAGAGCTGGGGTCCTTGTAGCTCTGAGCCTTGGGCCTCACCTCTCCTGTGTAGCCACCTGGCCCCCGTTTATGACCAGATACTCTGCTGCGGCGCATTCGACGGAACGACTGACGTAGAGACTTCTTGAGGGACTTTACTCGAGACAGTGGGCCCTCCAAGGCCAGCTGGTCACTGGGGTGCAACGTGCACCTTGAAAGAGGGGGATGTCAGGTCAGGCCATCAACACTACAGGGCCCCAAGGCCCTCACAAGGTCCCAGCCCAATCTCTAGCCCCAAATGCCCTGCTCACTTGACAAAGACCTGCCGCCGCTGCTGGTGATCAAAGAGGCCGAAGCCATGACTGGTGCCAAAGGCTACAAGCCGCCACTCAGAGTGCAGAGCCAAGGAGGTGACCACAGCTGGGGGCTGGCACTGTACCAGTACAAAGGGCTGGAAGCCTGGCTCAAAGCTCACGGGCCCTGGGCGGGCAGCGAGGCGCTCGTGCCCTTTCCAACGGTAGCCTTCCTGGTCCTGAAGCAGGTCAGCCTCCACGTGCTCCACGGCGTGCTCTGCAGCCTCATCGTTCAGCTCCAGCACCAGCACCTGGGGTGGGGGTGGGGGTGGCAGAGAGCTCAGCAGAGCCCAGGCACCACAGCACAGCAAAGCACTTAGGAACCAGGCTGAAGTCCGCTGCCTGACCCAGCTCAAATTCTCATTTCCGGAGGGGGAGCGTAAGTCACTCTGGGGGCCACTCACTAGGGGAACCAAGCATCCTGCACCTGCTGGGAAAAGCTGCAGGTGTGCTCCAGATGTTGCTGCCAGATAGGGGTTCCTGTTCCTGATGTGCAAAGTCACCCAACCACTGTGCCCTCAACCCCCACCCTGCCCAGCCTGCTACCTGCCCTGCCGTGCCTGCCACAGCCAGGTAGCCGCTGTATTTACAGAGGAAAATCTTCTGGATGCCCAGCCGAGGATCGTCACTGTAGGGATCAAAGGAGCCCACCTGCCAAGGGAGGGAGAGCCTGTGAGTGGCCATGGGCCTGTCCTGGCTTGGTTCCCCACACCCCCTGGTTTTCAGGCTCCTGGCCTCACCTTGCGCAGTGGGGGCCACTCCTCCTCACCCTGGGTACTGAGGTGCTCGTTGAGGTCCGTGTCTGTGAGGAACACTCTCACGGTGCTGAGTTTGTAGAGCAGCCGTAAGCAGACACCCGAGGCATCCCAGAACCGAACTGTGCCATCCTCATGCCTGCGGGCAGAGCCTGGTGAGGGCTACGTCAGCCAGGGTGCCTGGGTCTGGAATGCACAACCCAGGGCTTTGTTCCTACCCACCATGTCCTCCTCGGAAAAGGGAAAGTAGCCATTCGAGTCTCCTACCCCGTGAGCAGCAGGTCCCTCTGGGGCGGAGGCGGGGCCAGGTTGGTGCCACCATCGATGGGCCACTCCTGGAAGAGATCAGGAAGTCCAGTAGAGCCGGGGCCCAAGTCAGGAGCGGGCTTGGGCTGGCGCTGGACCTACCATGGTGGAGAAGGGCAAGCTCTGGCGGCTGCCCGCAGCAATGATGCGCTCCCATAGCTTCAGGGGGATGTTAGAGACGTGGTGAGAGCAGGTGATGGCAGAGCAGTGTAGAGAGACCAGGTAGGGCAGCTGGACGGGTGGCCAGCCCGCGGTCTGAAGGTCAATCACCACCAGCTCCTCCTCCGCTAGCACCACCAGAGCGTACGGGTCATCGAAGGCTGGCGAACAGGCAAACGGTCAGGGTTAGCGTGAAGAGGCAGCCAGCCCCATCTGGCCTGCAGAAAGAGCTCCGGGCCAGGAGCTGGGTCCATCCATCTATATCGCTTGTCTTGTGCAAAAATAAGAGCTACAAGCAGGCCAGGTGGTGGTGGTGCATGGCTTTAATCCCAACATTCAGGAGGCGGAGGCAGAGGCAGAGGCAGGCAGATCTCTCTGAGTTCAAGGCCAGCCTGGTCTACAGAGCGAGTTCCAGGACAGCCAGGGACAGAGAAAAAACGAGCTACAAGCAGAGGAGCCACAATCAAGGCCTCTCTGCATGGCTGCTCCAGTGACCAGCACCAACCAAGAACTCAGTCAGACACGGGAGCAGCTAGAAGTGCTGGCTTGGGAAATTCTAATGTTTGACCTTGACTGATGACCTGATCTGTCAAGGGAGGGAGTGTAAGTCTTTTCTCTGCCACAGCACCTCAGTTTGCCCTGTAGGCCCAAAACAGGGACAGGCAGCAAGTCACCAAGTGTGTGTGTGTCCCCACAGAGTGGCCCTCAGGCTTCAACATGTGGACTGCCTCTCAAGGTAGATCTGAGAGGAGGGAACAGCTCTAAGCAACAGATCAGGAGGAAGCTGGGAAGGTGACACAGGCCTGGGGGCTCCCTGGGTGAGGGAAGACCAGAAGACTCAAAGCCAGGAGTGACTGGAGCAGCCCTGGCTCCGACCCCTGAGGACCTCGGCTGAGGAAGTCATGGTCAGTGGCAAAGGAGGCCTGCCCTCCTCTCCTGGACAGTTCCCAGGCCTCCTCCCTGTTTCCAGCCCTTGCTGATCTTGTCAGTTCCCCTATTTTTGAGGCTGACTCGGGTGGCCCCACATGGCCACCTACTACCCCACCCAGACTTCACCACATCCAAGCCAGGACCCTCTTGCCAAGTTGGACGGGCATAAATCCAGCAATGCGGGTCTGCCCGAGTTGGGCCAAATCCCTCAAAGAGAGCTTGAGACAGGTAAGAGGTGTAGCCTGGCGAGGTGGCATTCCAGACTGGGTCTCCACCTGGGAGGATGGCAGAACAGAGCAGGATTCACAGGTGTCGCTGGTCTTGGTGACACTAAGAAGGGGTTGTAAGGCCAAGAGACCTGGAATGGCGGCAGATCTGGGAGCACCCTTCCTCATTTTCTCAGTTGCCCAGAACCCCGACTCCTAATGCCCGCCTACCAGCTGTAGGGTCAGCCTCTGTGAGGACAGTGAAGTCAATGATACGGGAGGTGAAGTCGAAGGCTGTCTGCTGGCCATTGTGGACCACTGAGATGCAGTGGCGGTCCCCATAACTGGCACGTGGCATTCCGCCCTGGAAGATGGTGAAGGGCAACCTGCAGGCATAGGAGAAAGGTGGGCTGTGGAACTCCCGACAGCCACAAGCTGGGTTGGCAGCTGGGACCTGATGGAGCATACAGGGCAGTGGCCAGCCTTTGTGGCAGAGGCTGGGGGACCCCAGAGCCTGAAGGGAAGCCAGTCTCTTCCCAATTGCAACAGCCTAGGAGGACTTGGGGTGAGGTGGGGCACCTGGGCCAGGAACCAACCCTACTCTTGTACAGTGGCCTACTAAACTGTTCCCAGACCAGGCCTCACTATGTACAGTTCCTTCTGAGGAAACGGGGCTGTGGCCACAAGAGCACGGAACTCTGGCTGGCATCTTCAGAGAAGGCTGAAGGAAGAGACGGGAATGGATATTGCAAGAACTACCCACCGAGAGGTGGAATGATAAATCTGACGGCCCACCCTGCCCATGCTTCCCTGGGACTGAGGACCCCAGAAGTCTGCACTAGGCACTGATTCCTCAGGCAGGAGCCCAGGGGTCTTTCCAGGGAAGCTGCATAAAGTAGGAAGGACAAGGAAGGCATCGGCACTCACCCTTGCCTGGTGGTAAGCCAGAAGATTTTGGTTATAGCCTTGCAAGGAAAGGGACCTAAAAGAAAAGGGGACAGCTTGAGTGGGTCTCCCGCAAAGTTTAGATCCCTTACTCAAATCACAAGTGAACCTGTAATAAGGAGGCTTTCTCTGTGCACTTTCCTGAGGCAGCCACAGTGGGAACCAGAAAACCCAACTGTGTGGCTTTAGACCAAGCCCTGAACTTCTCGGGGCCCACATTCTGCCTCTATGAGCTGGGCAGCCTACCCCTGAGTCCAGGAAAGACAGAGGTGCTTCTCAGGCAGAAGACAGGGTTAGATCCTCTAGGCAGAAGCACTGACCGTAAGGTATGGAACTGTGCAGAGGATCTGGGTTCTGGATGTCACTGGACACGGGCCACTGGCAGTGGCTGCCATCGGAGTGGCAGGTGACAATCAGGCGGCCATCCCTCTGCCAGCTGACATTCTCCAGTTGCTTTGGAGGAAGGAAGAGATTAGGCGGGGATCAGGACAGCAGTCTACACAGGGGTCTGGGAGAGCCACTCTCCCAAACACCACCTACCTGGCTGCTGAGGAAATGGTAAAGCACACGACTGCCCTGAAGGTCCCAGATGACAACGAGGCCTCGGCTGTAGCCAATGAGGATTTGGTTGGGGTCACGAGGGTGCTCCTGCAGAGCTTCCACCATCTCGAACACTCGCCGGTGGCGGGCCTCCTCCGGCAGCCTAGGCAAGGGAGTGAGTGCCATGAGCCTATGCAATGGTGGGTACCCCACATGCTACCCTAGGAAGATGGTGGGGCCAGCCACATCATAGTGAGGGTCATGCAGAACAAGACATGGTCTTTATGTATGTTAAAACACACACACACACACACACACACACACACACACACACACACACACACAAAACAAAACAAACAAACAAAAAAAAAACTCAGGGGGTAGGTATGATAGCAGACACTATAATCCCAAAACTTAGGAGGTAGGAGCAGGATAGGTGTTCAAGATCAAATGTACAGTAGCTTGTCTGGGTCACAGGAGACTCAGATCTTCACAGATAAAATAAAAGTCTGCTGAGTGTGGTGGTGCATGCCTTTTATAAGCAGTGGCAGATGGATCTCTGCTATTTCCAGACCAATCTGGTCTATTTAGCAGGTCTGGGACAGTCAGGGCTGCACAGAGAGACCCTGTCTCAACCCACCCCACTAAAAGGATGATTTTTTTTGTTTTTAATTATGTGTATGCATGTGTGTAAGGATGTGCACATGAGTGCTGGTGCCAGTGGAGGCCTGAGGCAGCAGATCCCTCGGGAGATGGAGTTAAGGTGGTTGTGAGCCACCCAATGTGGGTGCTGGGAACTGAAGTCTGGCCCTCTGCAAGAGCAGGTGCTTAACCATGGAGCCATCTGTCTAGCTAGCCTCAAAGACATTTTTAATGAATGCAAATAACATTTAAGTTGGGGAATAACTAAATGGGCTTATTTTAAATATCTTTTTGAAATTCTATTTTATTAGAAGTCCTTATTTTATGTGTATGAGTAGACCATGTATGTTCAGTACCCACAGAGGTCAGAAGAGGGTGTCAGATCCCCTAGAACTGGAGTTATGGATGGTTGTGAGCCACCCTATAAGATGCTGGAAACTGAACCTGGGCCCTCTCCAAGAGCAGCCAGTACTCTTAACCATCTCTCCAGCCCCTTGCTTATTTATTTTTTATTTTATTTATAATGAGTGTGTGCATGATGTATGTTTGTGAATATGGGCATGCACAAACCATGGCATGCACGTATGTGGTCAGAAGACAATCAATCCTTATATATATATTTTACTTATTTTTATTTTATGAGCATTGGTGCTTTTGCCTTCATGTATATCTGTTTGACAGTGTTGGATCCCCTAACTAGAGTCACAGACAGTTGTGAGCTGCTATGTGGGTACTGGGAATTGAACCTGGGTCCTCTGGAAGAGCTGTTAGTGCTCTTAACCGCTGAGCCATCTCTCCAGCCCTGGAAGACTATCTTTTGAAGTCAGTTCTCTCCTACTTTTACTTGGGTCCCAGGGATCAAACTGAAGCCGTCAGGTTTGAGTGGCCAGCTGCTGTGCATATGGTGCATGTGTGTGTACGTGGTCATGTGTGTGTGACATGTGGGGAGGATGCCCATGTGGAAGCCAGAAGTTGACACTGACTGTTTTCCTCAATCACTTTCCGCCCAGTTTTTGAGACAGCATCTGTTGAACCTGGACTGTCTAGTTCGGCTACACAGGCTGGGAGGTGAGACCTTGGGACCCCCGGTCCCCACATCCCCAGCTCTGTGGTCACACACGCACAACTACTCCGGGTTTTGTTTTCCTTTTTGGAGAGGATGGGGTTTGAGACAGGGTTGCTCTGTGTAGCCCTGGCTGCCCTGAAACTCATTCTGTAGCCCAGGCTGGCCTCTAACTCAGATATCTGCCTGGCTCTGCCTCCTGAACGCTAGAATTAAAGGCGTGGGCCATCATTGCCAGGGTGGTTGAGACCTTCCTAATGAACACAAACAATACATCATAGAAATGAAAGCTGCTGGGCAATTAGATGGTTTCCAATCTTATGCCATTAAAAACAGCACCATAGGTGGGGTGCGGCTCAGCAGTAGAGGACTTTCCCAGCGTGCCTGAGGCCTTGGACTTGTTCTCCAGCACATACCAACACACACACACACACACACACACACACACACACACGCACGCGCGCGCGCGCGCGCGCGCGCGCACGCACGCACGCACGCACGCACGCACGCACGCACACACCACACTCCACAACCATAATAAAGAACCCGTGTTTTGTAGTATCCACCTCTTCGGATGCAGACCTTGTTAAATGTGACGTCACCAGATTTAAGGGGTGGACAACTGAAAACCTAGGCACCATGGCTGGCACCTGTAATCCTAGCACTCAGGAAGTGGGAAGAGAAGATCTAGACACCATCCTTAGATATATAGCATGTTTGGGGCCAGCCTGGGCTATATGAGGAGACCCTGTCTCAAACCTCCCCCCAAAATAAAAACTTATGTAAGTATCTTGAGTAAGCACAGACTTAGAGTGCAAGGCCGGCCCTCCTTGAAAGCCTCAGCCAGCCAGTGGGTGAGGGCCGAGGCTAGCCCCGATAGGGACACCTGCACAGGACTTGGTCCTCCTAATGTTCTGCCCGTAGACTTGGCTCAGGCTAGGCACCAGATACCCCACTTGTCACCTCACAAACTGCTTTGCTCTGACTTCAGGCATGTTGCCCCAGCCTAGTCCTGCCCTGCCCTGTCAAGCGGGAAAGAACAGGGCTTGGAGTCAGAAGGTCCCCACCCCACACAGGAATCCTCCCTAGCCAGCATTGCCACCGCTGGACAGATGGGTCCTGCTTCATCCCCATGTGGAAACCAGGAGAGCCTGGTTTGCCAGCTGTCTGTGTCCTGAGCCTGGTCAGGGACTCTGAGTCCTAGCACACTGGCCACCTGCCCTGGAAGCATAGCATATTCCACTGCTGCCGAACTGGTCCAACAAGCTCCTGTCCCCTCGGCATCCCCAACACTGCTCTGAATTCCTCTCTGCTAGGTCCTGTTATCAAGCAGCAAGCCTCAGAAGTGACCTTAACAAACTTCCAGGCTTCGTGGCCACAGCAGAGTGCTCCAAACCTCAGGTGTCAGCTCAGCTCCCTCACTACACAGTCCTCAGGCCTTTGAGATTCGTGGTCCCCTGTGCAAAGGACACTGGACTGAGGAGTTCTGACACACCGTTATTTGGGGCCTTACCTATTATTATTGTTGTTGTTTTATGTGTGGGTGTTTGGCCTTCATGTATGTTTGTGCACCACATGTATACAGTGCCCCCAGAGGCCAGAAGAGGGTGTCAGATCCCCTGTGACTAGAGGTACATACAGACAAGGTTGTAAATCACCATGTGGGTACTGGAGATGGAACCTGGGTCCTCTGGAAGATCATCCAGTGCTCTTAATTCCTGAGCCATTGCTTCAGCCCATTTTTTATTTTGGTTTGAGACAAGGATTCTCTATGTGCCCCTGGCTGGCCTGGAACTTGCTATGTGTAGACCAGGCTGGCCTTAAACTCAGAGATCTGCCTGCCTCTGCCTCCTGAGTGCTGGCATGTACCACTACACTCAGCCACTTCTCTCACCCTTAAATGAGGTGACAAAATTACTTCTTAAAGATTTATTTATGGGTTGGGGATTTAGCTCAGTGGTAGAGCACTTGCCTAGCAAGCGCAAGGCCCTGGGTTCGAACCTCAGCTCCAGGGAAAAAAAAAAAAAAGATTTATTTATTTATTATATATACAGCCTGTATGGCTGCAGGCCAGAAGAGGGCACCAGATCTCATTACAGATGGCTGTGAGCCACCACGTGGTTGCAGGGAATTGAACTCAGGACCTCTGGAAGAGCAGTCAGTGCTCTTAACCTCTGAGCCATCTCTCCAGCCCGACAAGACTACCACTTTAACAGACACAGGTTGACAGAGAATCAATTCGGGGGTGGGCCGAAAGTTAAGGTTTTTTTCCAGGCACCTTAGACTTCCTCGGATAGAAATGACAAGCTGAGCCCTTCCTGGGGACCAGCTGGAGCAGCCAATGGCCCACTTGAGGCCCGGAGTAGCTCACCATTGCAGCACAGCCTCTGAGCTGATGGTCCTGTTGTCCAGCGTGCAGAAGCCCGGGAGCCGCACCACAAACACGCTGCCACTCTCGGTGCCTAGGTAGAGCAGTTCTCCAGAGGAGTGAGGTAGGATCTCAGTGATCTGCGTGGCACTGGGGGCAGCCCTGCAACAGGGACCGCTGGTGATGAGCTGTCTGAGGTGTAGGCAGGTGGGACCCTAGGGCTTCCCGGAATCTCTACCAAACCCTGGGAAGGCCTTGTCTAGGGAAGACAGGCCCCTAAAGGCCTTGACGGGCTTTAGGGCATCCCAGGCTGTAACAAATGATCAGTTCACATTCTGCCAAGATGGGAGACAGGTGGCAGGGCACATGAGCTGTGGGGCAAGAAAAAGACCCGGCACTCTGGTGCACAAAAGGGTGTGGGCCTGGGAAGGGCACAGCCCGTCACAGTCTAGAAAGGGCGCCTGAGCATGAGATGGCGGCTTGGACACTAGTTAGGCACTGCCAATCACTCAACAGGGCTCTCGAGAGATGAGCCCAGTCTAGAACTGGGGGAGAAGAAGGTAAGGAGGGGCCACCGCGCCCTACCCTGGGGCACCCCGCAATGTGAAGCTCTCTTCTTCCTGCAGCTCTGACACCCCACCCTTGACCTTCAGGCTCCAGAGATGCAAGCTGTTGTCATCCAGCAGAGTGACCAGCTGACACTAGAAGAGAGCAGGACAGACAGAGCTGCTGGCTAAACAGAGCCAACATTTTTACATTTTTCACGGCCTTGGCTCCCTGGGCAGGCCGGCCAGCCTGTGTGGGCTTTTCAAGGAGGTCCAGGACCAAGCCCCTCTGTGGTTCTCAGGGTGGCCTCGAGCCTCCAGGGAGACAAAGGGAAGGAGACCTAGGTGTTCCATGAGCAGCAAACCCAGGCCAGCCCCAACCCCCCCTTGCCATAGTACCTCCATTCCAGAAGATAGGAGGAGGGTTAAGAAGGCATCAAGAAGGCCCCTCCCCTCCAAGTCCCTTCCCTAGGCAGGTGCTCACCTGACCAGGCAGGAAGTGGATCTGCGTCACAGCATTGTTCTCCTTGTGAAGCCCCATGAACTCTACCCCAGGGGCGCCATATCTAGAAGGCTCAGGAAAACCTCAAAAAGCTGGACACCAGCCCTCCCCGCAACCCTAGTGATCTGTAGCCTGGGTGGCTATGTCCAGGGGCGCAGGATGCGGGGAGACAGCAGTGGGCTGCCCAGGGGCACTCAGTCGGTGATCTGACCTTGGGGACAGTTCCCCCAGCGGGACAGGTCAGGGGCAATTTCCCAGAAAGGTCAAGTCCTATCCTGGCAACGGTCACCCCTCCCCTCACCCCTGCCACTTGAGCTGTAACAACAGGCCTATCACCTGTCACCTGGTGGCACCTGCAAGAACATGAGGCACCCCGGCAACCTGACCCCGAGTCTTGGCACCAGTGACTAGCAACCAGGATGTGCTCCTGCCTGGTAATGATTAACCAGCTGCGGGAAAGCTGGCCTAGAGCTGAACAACAGCAGGGCTGGGGCCCTGGCCTCCTGTGTATACACTAACCCAGCCCACCTGGGACCTGTACTCTCATGCTGGGTCCGAGTGAGTGGCGGGGACAGGGAGGGGGAAGAGGGGGAGGGACGACTTTGCAGGAGGAGGTGCCAGCTCAGCTACCCAAGGTGGGCTCCTGTCTCCCACCTGGCCTAGGACCCTTAGCGGAGGGCGTAGTCAGACACCAGGAGTGTGAGGTGCACTGTCTGGGACTAGCTCATGCCAGGCTAGCTGCAGGAGTTGTCCCAGGCTGGAGTCACCTGCATCCCAGTCGCCCACTGTGGTGGACAAAATACTGCACAACTAGGTAATGTCTAGTCACAGGTCAGGGAGAGCCCGTCTCTGCCAAGCAATGTCCAATCCCCTTTCAGGATGTGTGTGGCTGCCCAAGTACTAGCCCACTACCTGCCTAAGGCCATTCTGCCTTCGCCTGTGGACACAGAGAACTCAGGGCCAGTCTGCTGCAGCCTTTTATGGAGAAAGGTAAATTAAAAATGTACTGCCCACCTCCACTCACTACCGTCAGAGCAGACTCCTGAGTGGATGGATGTCAGCTCCATTCTCAGGGACAAGATGGGTCCTGGGTCCCGTGAAAGTTGCCTTTAGCAGGGCCGTAGAGTTGAGAGCAGGAAAGGAATGAGCCCAGGCTTCCCTAGGGGGTGTGCCTCCTGTCTTTGAGACACTCTTTTACGAGTCCCATTGCCACCGTAGCCTGACTGGTATATTGGGGAGGCATCCTCCATGACTTACGGGCCACCTACTTACACAGTGATAGGGAACAGACTTCTTTGGGACCTCCTGCCTTTAGCCTAGCCCCCTAAACCAGGTCTCTGGGCCCATTCCCTGTCAAGGCAGAAGGAGTTAGGCCACGCCTCCTCTGGGCAAGGTGCTAGCCACACAGGGCCCCACAATCAAGAATTGCCCAAGTCCTGAAACCTCCATCTAAGGGGGAAGCCAAGTAATCAGAGAACAGAAAACATGTCCCCCAAAAGGACACATAGCTTATCATGCTAAGCTTCACTCTGCTTTTGGATCAACTGCCCAAGATCAAGCAGGGAAAGACAGACCCTCTCCAGATCTCACCAACCGCATGCCCCTGACCCCGCCTTGGCCTCTCCCTGTGGCAGCACTGGAAAGGATACAGCTTGATGGCTCCAGAGCGGGTGCCAATGGCCAGGATGTGCAGCGAAGGGCTATAACCGAGGGCCCTGGGCTGGTGTGGGAAGCCGTGCTCCACCGTCTGCAATGAGAGCCAAGTGGGTGGGGCCTGAGCTGTGGGTGGGGCCTGGTCTGCAGAGCCACAGCTCAATCAGAAGGGCAGGAAAAGGGGCTCGGAGCTCTGCATCTGCTCAGCTCTTCCCAGACACATAGTATTGTAGCTAACCCTGGACTCACTTATTTCTGTAGTCCATATCCCTAGCCATATGGCCACTCCTATGAGTTCAGTCTCTGATGACACCCAGGCCATCTGACACTCTCCAGGAACTTGTGGCCCTATCAAGAGCACTCTGGGTCCCACTCCCAGCCTTTCTGAGAATCTGGGAGGTGCTGGAAGGTAGAGAGGGGTGAACTCATGGAAATAATAGTTCCTTAGTAAAGATGTCACAGCTCCTGGCCCACCCTGTGGCCAGAGGACAACCCAGCATCCCTGCCAGGCTCTGGACTCCATGATGGTTTATCATATAGTTTCCCTCAATCATCTTCCCAGACAGGAAACTTCTGGAGTATTGTTACAAGTTACATGCTTTTGTTCATTCACTTTTCATTAAATGTTCTTTACATACATTTATTTATAATTTGTTCGTTTGTTTATTTATTTAGCGTGGCTATATGGGCAGCTGGGTGGGTGCCCAAGGGTTATGGTGCATATTCAGAGATCAGAAGACAACCCATGGGAGTCTTTTCTTTCCTTCCATCTTGTGGGTCCTATGGATAAAACTCAAGTGGTCAGGCTTGGTGGCCTTTTCCTGTGTTTGCTACATAAGGCTTGAAACCAGAATTCAATAATTCAATCCTTGGAACCCACAGAAAGGCGGAAGGAGAAAATTGACTAACAAAGTTGTCCTCTGAGCTGGGTGTGGTGGCATATGCCTTTGATCCCAGTGAATGGATCTCTGAGTTTGAGGCCAGCCTGGTCTACAAAGGGAATTCCAGGACAGACAGGAACAGAGAAAAATCTGTACCGAAAATAGACACACACACACACACACACACACACACACACACACACACACACACAGTTGTCCTCTGATCTTCACAAATGCACCCACATGTGAACACATATACCATATAATTATATATGTGAAGCCAGGTGGTGGTGGCGGCGGCACACGCCTGTAATCTCAGCACTCGGGAGGCAGAGACAGGTGGATCTCTGTGAGTTCGAGGCCAGCCTGGTCTACAAAGCTAGTCCAGGACAGGCTCTGTAGCTACAGAGAAACCCTGTCTCAAAAAACCAAAAAAAAAAAAAAAAAAAAAAAGTAAAAAAAATATATGTGTATGCCCTGGAACTCACTATGTAGATCCACCTGCCTCTGCCTCCCTAACTCTGGGATTAAAGGGGTGTGCCATTACACATGATTATATATAGTTTTTGAAAAAAACACAGAGACGTGACTGGACCATATTGCACCAACACTCCCACACGTGTTCATGCACAGGCATAGCTTTTCAGGTTGTTTATCTGCATGAAATCTCCCAATGGTTAAGAGCTTTAAAATGAACAGAAAAGTCTGGCGAATATTCCTGAGGGGTTGCTGCCTCACTCCCAGGGTTCCTGCAGTGTGAGCCGCACTGGTGATCACGTCCTTGCCTGAAGCTCTGGGTGTCTGTGAAGGAGCTACAGATTGAAAAGTGTGAGTGTAAAGACACCAGACACAAGGACAAGGCATCCCTTGGGAGACTCGGGGCCCTGCTTCTCAAGTAGCTACCTGCCCCAAGGGGCACAGATTCTGGCGAACAGAGAGCCAAATACAGTAATGGCAGCAAGTTGCCTCATAGCTTCTGAGCCAAATCAGCGTTTGTGGTGTGGAGAAGGGTGCGGAGGCAGCCTCCCCAGCTCTCTGGGCGGCTGGCTTTCCTGAGCAGCCCTATCAGGCCTCCGAGCAGGACAGAGATAAGCTCTGGTGACAGCAGGCACCAGAGCAGTCCAAACTCAAGGGCTGCACCTCCCCATAGTCCAGCCCAATGGCTCCTTGGGGAGTCCCTGCGGCTGAAAGGGTGGGTGGATGGGGCAGGAACATAGTCTGCCTTGTAAAGGGCTGTACCTGGATGGTCAGCCAGGAATGCAGGAACCCAGAGGGGACCCAGTCAGAGGCCCCCAGCCAGCCCCAGTCCCTGTTTAGCTATGTGAAAAATGCGGAGCCTGGAAAAGCCTTGAGTAGATAGCTGAGTGTCTGGAATGCAAACATTTCCCAGAAAAAGGGAGAGCAGAGAACTCACACAGGTTGGTTGTGTGAGTGGGACAAGCTCTTGCAGGGCTCGGCTGGGCCGTGGCTGATCTCAGGTTGCTGAAGTTGCAGAAGTCAGAGGCCTGGAGAAGGTTCCTGAAACTAGCATCTTCTGCATTACCACCAGCAGCGGCAGCTCAGGCCAAAGCCTTTGGAATGTGGAATCTGGAGGACTATGGGGGGTGGGGAATGCCCTCAGGAGCTTGAGGCCCAGTAGGAGACCCCACCTTGAGCTGTCCCTGATAGTAGCCAGGAAGCAAATGTGCCCCTTGCTCACTTGCAGTGTGGTAGCTGCTAAACTTTAAAGTTTCCTTTATTTCAATCCATTGAACATATGAATGGGCACTCAAACTGCATAGTGGGTCACTCCACAATCCCAGCACTCGGGAAGTGAAGGCAAGAAGGTTAGGGTCCAAGACAGCCTCAGTTATACAGTAAATTCCAGGCCAGCCTGGGCTACATGAAACGTTGTCTCAAATAAAATAAAACAAACCAGGAAAAGAAAGACTGTACATTCAGTTTCACCACAGGGAAACATTTCAAGTGCCTTTACTGAAACAACCTGAATTCCAAAAAGGCAGAGCAGGGCTCTGCAGGCCAACCTCAGACCTCACCTTCCAGCTGGAAGTCTCAAACTCTGAAAGCAGAGCCAGGCATTTTCTTTCTTTCTCTCTTTCTCTCTCTCTCTCTCTCTCTCTCTGTCCCTCTCTCTCTCTCTCTCTCTGTCCCTCTCTCCCTCTCTCCCTCTCTTTCTTTCTTTCTTTCCCTTGAGACAGGTTTCTCTGTGCAGCCTTGGCTGTCTTGGAATTCACTCTGTAGACTAGGCGGCCTTGAACTCATCAAGATCCACCTGCATGCTGGGATTAAAGGCTAGAGCTAGGCATTTTCAAGTAGTTTATCTCACAACTAAGACGTGTTAAGAAGTGCAAAATATACCAGAATTTACAGACTTAGTAACAAAATGGGGGTTGGAGGGATGCCTAGGTGCTCTTGCAGAGGACCCAGGTTCAATTCCAAGAACCCATGTGGCGGCCCACAACTGTCTCTAACTCCAGTTCCAGGGACAGTGCACGCACAAGGTACACAGATACATAAGCAGGCAGGCACACACACACACACAAAACCACTCATACAAATAGCTGGGTGGTGGTGTTGCACACCTTTAACCCCAGCACTCAGGAGGCAGAGGCAGGCGGATCTCTGTGAGTTTGAGGCTTGGTCTACATAGTAAGTTACAGGGCATATTTTGGGCATATTAAATAGAATTATTATCTAAATTAATCTGATTATTTAACAGCAGAAAATTTAAATTATATACGACTCCTATTATATTCTTTAAAAAAATAATTTATTTTTATTTCATGTGCATTGGTGTTTTGCCTGCATGTATGTCTCTGTGAAGATGTCAGATTGCCTGAAACTAGAGCTACAGACAGCTATAAACTGCAATTCGGGTGCTGTGAACTGAACCTGGGTTTTCTAGAAGAGCAGCCAATGCTCTTAACCTGCTGAGCCATCTCTCCAGCCCAAAAGGGCTTTTTCTTTTCTTTTCTTTTCTTTTTCTTTTTCTTTTTTTTTTTTTTTTGAGACAGGATTTCTCTGTGTAACAGCTCTGGCTGGCCTGGAATGCAGAGATCACTTGCCTCAGCCTCCTGAGTGCTGGGATTACAGATGTGCGCTGCCACTGTCGGGTTATTCCTATTATATTCTTACTGGACCACACACCATCCTAGATTATTTTGTATTCTTTTTTTTTTTTTTCCTTTTTTGTTTGTTTGTTCTTGTTTTTTTGAGACAGGGTTTCTTTGTGTATCTCTGGCTGTCCTGGAACTCACTCTGTAGCCCAGGCTGGCCTCAAACTCACAAAGATACACCTGCCTCTGCCTCCGGAGTGCTGGGATTAAAGGAGTGAGCCACCACCACCTGGCTTTATTTTGTATTCTTATCATCAGGGAAATAAAGTCAATGCAAAATAGATCTATAGCTTTGGGTTGGATTCTGAGGCTACATGTTATCCCATCAACTCTTTTTTTGGTTTTTTGAGACAGGGTTTCTCTGTTTTGGAGCCTGTCCTGGATATCTTGCTGTGTAGACCAAGCTGGCCTCGAACTCACAAAGATCCGCCTGGCTCTGCCTCCCAAGTGCTGGGATTAAAGGTGTGTGCCACCACCGCCGGCTATCCCATCAACTCTTAAGCATTTCTCCTACAGTCTTGCTCAAATCCTTCCTGCTGCAAATGTTGGGCATCTTCCTCCATCACCCATACTCACTGCTCACTTCCTATGGAGTCTGGTGGACACATGACCACTCCTCCCTGTTCTTCCAAAGGTCAGTCTAGAACAGGCACCCAGTCAGGCTCACTAAGCCTCACTGGGATTATACCCATAATGCCCTGAGCAGCGTGTCCTTGGACTGAACATGAGGCATCTTGGGAATACAGTTGAGTGTGTGTGTGTGTGTGTGTGTGTGTTTGTGGATTGCTCACCCAGCGTGAGAGCAACTGTCCCCAGGCTGGCTGGCTGCTAGGGTCCTGTAGTATCCCCCAGGGCATCTTGTCCAGCTGACAACACTGAGGGTCCAAGACTCCCTCAAAAGCAAAATAAGGGGCATAAACTCCACAGGACTTTCCCAGGACAGGGCCCAAGAGAGTAGCAACTCCCAGGCCTGAGCGCAGGGAACCCCATTGGGAGGAGTATGTGGAGGGTCAATGGCTCTCACTGGGACAGGGAAGAAGGGATGTGGTTTTGCCAGGAAGGCTGACAGAGCCAAGAGAAGAAAAAGGGAGGGGCTAGAAAGCCAGGGCGTGTCCTAGGGAAGGGAAGGAACCCCTCCTCCATCTAACACTCTTGAACCTTTCAAGCTTTGGATTCCCCTGAGTCAGTTTCTATATGGATGGTAACTGCCAAGCCTTGTTTAGGTCCCTGGAAGGGTAAGTGTGGATGGTCTTTCTTAAAGGAGACACCGACAGGGCACTTGGACAGCAGGGACAGACGCAGGCAGACTGCAAGTGTGAGATTCCCGACCCCAGAGAACTCCAGCTCAGAATCAAACTAGGAGGTGGACCACAGCTTGGCAGCTCCCCCCCATCTCCCCAGCCCCTGTCCTGCCCTGCTACCTGGGCTCAGGTGACCTCTGCCAAGGGAGATGAGAACAATGGGCTCTTTTGCTGCAGAGCAGGGAAAGGAGAGCAAAGACAACAGGAGCCGCCAGACTGTAACATTAGCCCTGTCAGATTGTGAGAGGCTGGTGGCCTTCAGCCTGCAGTCAGCCAGGGAGAACTCTCCTCTAAGCATAAGACCTTGGGGAACCTGTAGTCTCTGTCAGGGGCTGAGAAGAAAGTCCCAGGAAGCTGCTCAGGGCCACAGGAGGAGGGGGCACATCCACCTGGCTGGCTGGGTGGCTCTGCCAGATACTGGGTGTGGTAAGCTCAGATTCCTGGCTCAAGCAGCCTGGCCCTCTCTATGTGGCCGTCACCTGATACTGGAGCCCAGGTAGGCAAAAGCCACAACTAAATGACCTGGCACTGGCTGGGCAACCGGTTAGGAACATGCTGTTTATTCATGGGCTGGAGGTGGAGGGTCTGGGCGGAGCCTCTGCTGCAGCCCAGGGCAGGCACCTAAGGCCAGGTCTGTTCACACCTGGTTGTGGCTATTGTACTGTGTGGGCCTGGGTTTCACCCAGGATCAAGCAGGCCCCAAGCAAGGAGGTGAGGAGTTTCACTTTGACTAGAAAGTCTAACCCCTGAGTTTCCCTTAGCCAGTCTTCAGTGGCCTGCACAGCACCTCAGTTGTCTTACTGGGTTTGAGGACCCACCACAATGCTAAACAGTGGGTAAAGAAACAAGACTCCACTGGGCGGTGGCGGCACACACCTTTAATCCCAGCACTCGGGAGGCAGAGGCAGGTGGATCTCTGTGAGTTCAAGGCCAGCCTGGTCTACAAAGCAAGTTCCAGGAAAGCACAAAGCTACAGAGAAACCCTGTCTCAGAAAAAAAAAAAAAAAGAAACAAGACTCCAAGGGTGAAGTCACCTCAAGCCACCCAGCCAGTAAGCAGATGATCATCCCCGGAAGACGTCCTCGGGGATATGCTTAGGCTGGCAATCCCTGGAGATCTCAGTTTCCTCACCTGTGGAGTGGGGACAATACCCATGTGTGAGTCCTTGTGAGAACGAGGTCATGACAAGGCAAACCCTGGTACATGATGCTGCCCATAAGAAGCAATTAAACATGGGGCTGGAGAGATGGCTCAGCAGTTAAAAGCGCGTACTGTTCTCGCAAAGGATACAGAACCAGTTCCCAGCACCCAGACAATGGGACACAACCATACCTAACTCCAGTTCCAGGGGTATCTGTAAGCTGTTGGAGGTCAAGCTTGTGATGATGCCACTGCTCCATTACTATATACCAACTCCACAACAAGTGCCTGATAGCCTGGCCTTCAGGATGGAGCTCTAACAAGTGGTGACCACGGTTCCTGGGTAGACACTCTCCAGGGGCAGACCCTAACCTACACATGAAGAATTCCTGTGTCTAGTCTACACAAGCAGCCCACATGCCACTTAAGGCCCAGCTTGGTACACCAGTTTCCTGGACCTCTCTCACCTGAGTGCCCCCAGCCACACCTGTAGATCCAGGCCACGTGTTTCTGTGGCCATGAGCCATGCACGCATGTGTACAGTCCTTCAGAGAATTCTGGATCTCTTTAGTTCTCACCCATCCTATGGGCTAGTTTCTAAAATCAAATCCATTCCAGAGATGTGTTGCCTGCCATGGCCACACAATGAATGGATGGGGCTAGAGTCTATATTCACCGTTGGACCAGATGCTCTTCATGATGAGAGGTCACTGCTTTCCCTTCTATCCTAATCAAAATGGTCAGAGTGACCAAGCATGGTGGAGTATACCATGAGCCTTTAATCTCAGTATCTGGGAGGCAGAGGCAGGCAGATATCCGAGTTCAAAGCCACCTGGTCTACATAGCAAGCTCCAGACTAGCCAGGGCTACATAATGAGACCCTGTCTAAAAAAAGAAAAAAAAAAAGTCCAGGGAGAACACTTCTGTAAATGGACCCTTTTCCACTCCTGGCAGAGACCTCACATTGCCTTCCCACATTGCATCTATCACCAAGTCTCAGAAACCAGGATCCCCTAAATGAATAACTTCCTATCTTAGCCATTCTCAAGCAAGAACAACTGTAAGCCCCTGGTGAAAACTGACAATGTCTGGAGACATTTTGTATCGTCACATCTGGGCAGAGGCACGAGACTGGCATCTAGTCAGAGCCAGGGTGCTGATAACTGCAGTGCCCAGTCCTCTCAGCACATCCTGGCCCAGATGTCACCAGTGCGGAGAGTGAGAAACTGCTCCAGCAATCCTCTGAACTTGGGGAAGAAGAAAACGGAACCGCCGGGCGGTGCTGACGCACGCCTTTAATCCCAGCACTCGAGAGGCAGAGCCAGGCAGATCTCTGTGAGTTCGAGGCCAGCCTGATCTACAGATCGAGATCCAGGACAAGCACCAAAACTACACAGAGAAACCCTGGCTCGAAAAATAAAAAAAAAATAAATAAATAAGAAAGAAAACGGAATCATCTTTTCTAAACTGTCAGTGGGACACTTACTGCCCTCATCAGAGTCCAGCCAGGCTCTGAGGGTACAGCTTTCCCCCTGGGCATGGAGAGTGGCTGCCAAGGGTACGACTCTTCACCCTCAAATCCCCCAGTATCTGACTTCACCCTCAAATCCTACCCTGCTAGCTCCACCGCACTCACAGAACCTTGAGGTCTTGGTGTATCCAACTCTTCCCTCCTGTTTACCCCTGGACAAGGAATTTCAGGCCATCAGCCCCTCTCCTCCCCAGGTTTGAAGGGCAAAAGAAGGTCTTACCGATTCAAATCTTACAGACCAGGTCTTGGTCTACATACAGAAGTAGGTTAGGGTTGAACAGTTAGGGTTGAGGAGGAAGGAATTCCAGGCCATTCCCACACCCATGAGGCCTGGGAACAGACAGGCCAGACCATTTGGGGACCACCAGTGGGGCACACTAGAGGCAGGGGTAAGACTACTTCACCCCAGCCCCACCCCAGCCTCACCCATACTACAGAGGAACTTGAGGCCTGGGTTCATCCCTTTGCTGAGCCAGTCTGTCTGGTTTCTGCTGGAACTGGCCACTTTTTCCTAGTGAGAGATGTTAGCATCACCAAGGACAATGGTGGCACTGGGGGTCACTCAGGCCAACTGACTAACTGTAAGACTCACACCCAGCGCCCTGTTCCCAACACCTGTACCAGATGATGGCCTGTGGCTTAAAGGCCACCCAGTGAAAGAAGCATTCCCTAGGGAGGCCTGATTCTAGAGGCAGGCGTGTGAAAACTCCAAGGTGATACCTCCCACAGGGCTAGAAAACAGCAGGTGCCTGGACCCCTTCCGGTGACTTTCCAGACACAGATCTAGGAGGCCCCAGCCAACAAACAAGACACAGCAGCTAAGTTTCCTGGGCCATTGGGCTAACCCCAAAGCTAGCCTACCCCTAGTGACGTCTGTATACAAGCCCACTGCATAGGTAGATATTCTCCCAGTTCCTAAGTGGCAAAGTGTCTTTCAACCTGGGTGAGTCAACTTCTACACTCCCCAAGTGAACAAATAAAACACCACAGAAAGGAGGGGGTCTCCACTTACTGGTTCCTTTCAGGGTGAGGGGATCCCAAACCATAAGAAAAGGCATGTTTCCTGGCTGGAGGGGCAGTTTAGTGGATGGAGGGTTTGCTTACTGTGAAGGTTTGAGCTCAACCTCAGTACCATTTTTTAAAAAAGTCAGAATTCCACCTATAGACATGTCCTGGAGGTTCAGATCCCCAGGGCAGAGGATGGCTGACCCTGACCTACAATCTCTTAGGACATAGATCAAAGCAGAGAGAGGCAGCTAATTACCCCCAAGCAACTCCAGATTGCTGGGTGGCAGGAGCTAAGAGCTAATGAACCACGCCATAGTCTTCTTTATGGGCCTGTACAGGCCTTCAGAGGCCCAGTCTCCCAGAACCCCTGGCCCTTCAGATGTCAACTCTGGCCCCTCCCTCAGGTGCTAGTCCCTAGGTGAGAGCCTGTGTCCAGCCTGCAGGGAAAGCTTGTTTTTCCTTTGGGGCATATCAGTAGGAAGAGACCAGCATGGTCTTCAGCCCCAGGGGCCAAAGCATCATAAAGATGTTATTGTATCAGGACTCAGTGTGCTTTCATCTTTTCTGTCCCTCAGCAGGAAGGGCTGATGGTTTTATGCCCATTATTGGTAGAAAGACAGAGACCTGATGGAGTAACTTACAGAGTCATATAGCCAGGGAGAGACCTGGGACAAGGAATTCCAAACCAAGGCCAAATGTCGTTCCTAAACAGTATGGTGACACACACCTTTTTGATCCCAGCACTCAGAGACAGAGGCAGAGGCAGGTGGGTCTCTGGGGGTTCCAGGTCAGTCAGAGCTATACAGTGAGACTGTCTCACAAACAAAAGAACAATAGATCTCTTCCTAGGAAAGCTGTCTACGCGTCCTCTAAGACTGCCATGGGGTTGGGGATTTAGCTCAGTGGTAGAGCGCTTGCCTAGCAAACACAAGGCCCTGGGTTGGGTCCTCAGCTCAGGAAATAAAAAACAAAAAACAAAAAACAAAACAAAAAACCCCACACAAATATATATGCAGGCAAAACACCAGTGCACATATTAAAAAAAGGCGGGGGAGGGCAGTGGTGGTGCACGCCTTTAATCCCAGCACTCGGGAGGCAGAGGCTGGCGGATCTCTGTGAGTTCAAGACCAGCCTGGACTACCAAGTGAGTTCCAGGAAAAAGCCCAAAGCTACACAGAGAAACCCTGTCTCGAAATACCAAAAAAAAAAAAAAAAATTGCCATGGGGCCTTTCAGGCAGTGTCAGGCAGGGGCCTTCATCACTCCCTAGCCCTGGCCCCGGGGAGGAACCCAGAGCAGGGTCTCACCTGCTCTCCCTCACCCCTTACCTTGTTAAACTGGAACAGATCCCGCTTTAGCCTTTCCCGTGCAGGGTCGTGTCCAGTTCTCAGGAACCGCCTCATCTTGCCTAGTTTGTAGCCCCCACCAGAGACCTGCAGAAAACAAAGATGCCCTTGAGCCCAGACTCAGGATCACCCAGTCCCCAGCTGCCCAGGCTCAGGATCACCCAGTCCTACAGCTGCCCAGGCCCAGGATCACCCAGTCCTACAGCTGCCCAGGCCCAGGATCACCCAGGCCACAGCTGCCCAGGCCCAGGATCACCCAGTCCCACAGCTGCCCAGGCCCAGGATCACCCAGTTCCACAGCTGCCCAGGCCCAGGATCACCCAGGCCACAGCTGCCCAGGCCAAGGATCACCCAAGCCACAGCTGCCCAGGCTCAGGATCATCCAGTCCCACAGCTACCCAGGCCCAGGATCACCCAGTCCCACAGTTGCCCAGGCCCAGGATCACCCAGTCCCACAGCTGCCCAGTCCCAGGATCATCACCCAGGTCCAGGATCACCCATGCCACAGCTGCCTAGGCCTAGGATCACCCAGGCCCTGAGCCATCCCTGCCAGGCAGTCTCCAACTGCTCTTCCCAAATCCAGCTTCACCTGTAATTTCCCGTGCTCCCTCCACTGTGGGCCAGAACAGGAAGTCAGTGAGACCTCCGTTCCTGGAGGCCTGGGCCTGTTCCTCCCTGGCTCTAATGCCACCAGATACCATAATGACAGCAGGAGAGGCTGGGGAAGGAAGCCATTTAGCCTGGCTTTATAGGAACAAGGAGGACCAGCAGGCCCTAAGGTTAATTAGCTTAATTGTTAACCTGTTTTCTGAAAAACCATAAAATTCCAGAAAGGGAAATTTCACAAGCTTCCCTCAGAGCAGTTGGTTGGTGGAAGCAAAGCTGTCTGTGGAACTCCTTGATCAGAGCCCCAAGGGGATAAACTAGGGAGGGGCCTGAGGCAGTTTCAACCAGACCACCCAGGTGGGGGTGGGGTCAGCACACCTGGGCCAGCCCTTCAGGAAGCCTATCAGAGGACTCTCCTTTAGCCTAGCCACTAGTGCTAGGGATCCCGGCCAGGCTCCACGAGGTTGCTGGGGTCTCCGGGTTAGTCCCAGCTTCACCTCACTGCTGGTCCTCAGTCCCAGCTCCCTGAGCTTCGACTGGGTACCTAGAAAGGCTCCTTTTCAGGTGTGCATGGTGGCATACGTGTGTAACCTAGGCAACTGGGGAGACAGAGGACCAAAAGTCTGAAGCCAGTGAGGGGTTCAAAATGAGACCCTATTTCCCGTCATCCCCTAAAGAGGCTCCCTTTTCCAGGGGCTGCTGTAGAGCCCAAATCAAGAGAAGACACCTGTGCCTAATAAAGAAACCATATCAAGTCCCCCAAACTGCCGCCCACCTACCATAGGAAGCGCTCCCAGCCCAAGGGGAAACTATTTTTGTCTCCTTGGGGGGAGGGGACATGAGCAGCTGTGACTGCCAGCTTCCAGTAGCATAGCCTCCTGCTGACCAGAGTACACTAGGGCCTGTCACTAGGAACACTGGGGCTCAGGCCCATTACAGAACCGGCTTCCTCCATTCCACTCTAGATTAGTAAAGAAAACAAACAGAGCCAGTACCCTTCAGCGAGGACAGACTGAGAGGAGACGGGCCAGCAACATGTGCTAAGTGCTCACACTGGAGCAGAGTGGGCCCCCAGCCTCAACTGGTGACGTGTGTGTGTGTGTGTGTGTGTGTGTGCGCGCGCGTGCGCGCGCGCGCTTCCTATCTAAGTTGAGGCTTGAAGGCCATCCTGAAGGCTGGGGGCAGGGGTGGATATTGTCCAGTGGTAGAGTACTTGTCTGTTGAACAAGGTCCTTGATCCTCAGCTCTGTAATCAATCAAATGGCCAGGGCTTTCCTTATGAAAGGACCCCATGGATTTAAGACCAGTGGGTCCTGGTTGCTGGAGGCAACTCCCCACTACCTCCAGGGGACAAGACAATGTGGGTGGGTAAGTAGGGCTTGCCGCACTGGGAGGGGTCACACAGCATTCAGGTTGTGAAATAAAGGCAGTAGCCACATCCCTGCAAATGATCAACAGGACAGGTCATTCCCAGACCAAATGCCAGGGACCAGTCCCAGGGAACTGTCACCCTCAGGGGACAACCAAAAGGCCACTATTTGCAGTGGGGGATGGGAGTGGAGATTAGAGATTCCACATTTTAGGGAAGCCAAACCACGGCAAAGCCTCCCACTCTGGGGGGTAGGAGTGGCCGGAGGCTGGTAAAGTCTGGGCGCCCACTTCATCTAATGCCCCACAAGTCAGAAAACAAGCATAGGACATCAAAGTATTGGGGGCTCCCGGGGCTGGAAGTGAAAACAGGCCCCAGACTACAGCCGCCCCTGCCTCTGAACAGACAGCTGAGCTGGCTAGCTGAACATTCCAGCCGTGGGGGAGGGTGGTGCAAGCTCGTAAATCAGCAGCTCCGGCTCCTGGGGTGCAGGCCCTCCCCTCCCCAGTGGGGTCACTGGGTCAGAAGGCACAGGAAGCTGGGAGTGACTCCCTGGGAGGGGACAGAGAGCAGCAGACTTCAGGGAAGGGACAAGAAGAGACGGTTTGTGCTAAGGACCCCCACTGGAGCTCAAAGGTAGAAGGTGGCAGGATAGAGGGAGAGATCCCTCTTGGTCAGGAGTGCTGGCCGGCCACCAACCCAAGCGGCCCTCTGAGCACTTGCTGTTTACCAGGCACTGGTCCAGACGCCCCTGAATGTACCTGTTGATATGTTTTAAATATTTTAGTTCGAGTTGTCTCTGCTCACTGTAGAAACACAGAGTCACAGAGGGAAACTCCTCCAGATAACCTCAGTAATATGTGGGTGCAGGTCCGGACCTCTGTTGTCTGTGATCACAGAGTAAACACTACACATCAACTCAGGCGGAAGCCACCTTAGAGGGTAAGCGGAACAACTACCTGACAGAGGAAGCCAGGCCACACACTAAGCAACTCACCAAGGTCACCTCAGCATAGGAAGTGGCAGGACTCAGCTCTGACCCCGGAATGGAAGGGCTTATAAAGGAGGGGATGAAGGATGGCTATTACAGGAGTGCGGATGCCTAATTATATGCCTGCAGTTAAAAGGCAGGGGCACGCGCAGCTACTCCCACAGGCCATGAGCTCAAAGCCAAGCAAGGAGTTTGGAACCAGATGCCTGGCCACTGCTTTCAGAGCTGGTAACAACTAAACCAGCAGGACTCAGCGACCTGGGAGGGGACTTGGCTGCTCATTTTCCAGGACCCCACTGGCCTGGGAAATACAAGAAGGACCTAGGAGCTGGGACTGAGGTGGAGGCATGAAAATATGCCACCCCTTCTTAGAGGAGGAAGACAGGTTTTGGCCTAGCTAGACTCAGTTCAGGAAGCCCCCACCCCCACCCACCCCTGGGCCACTTACCCCAGATAAGCAAGTTCTCTGGAGAAGCCTAGGAAGTCAGGCAGAGGCTGTGAAGTCTGATATGGGGCAGATCCTGCCTGCCTAGCCTAGTCCTGGGAAACAGGGAGGCAAAAGGAAGATTAAAGGTGCATACCTACAGCCTCCAAGTCCGGTGACTCCTGAGGCAGACAAGCTATGAGGGGGGCCTCTGGAAGGAGAGAGAGTAGAGCCAGATACTGAGCACTTGGTACAGTCTTGGCATCCAGCAAGCCCTGTGCTGGGACTGAGGATGCTACAGTGATGTCAGGTGGGGAGGGAGATGCAGAGCAGCTGCTTAAGAACCCGAAACCAGTCAACAGAACGAGTTTTGGTAGTCCAGGGCTATCGAGAAACAAAGGAAGACGCTGAGGTCAAGGGCCCAGGGTAGGGGGTGGGAAGGCCTCACTGAGTGTCGGTGTGGATGCAGTCACTGTACTCTGCAGGGACACTATCGTGGATGCCCCCCACGCAACCCTCACTGCTCAAATGAACGTCCCTTCCCTTCTCAGTCTGAAACTGTACCCTCCCTGCCGTTCCCTCTTGGCCTTTCTCAGACCTTGGCCCACTGGAGATACTGAAGCATTTACTGATTAATCTTGTTGACAATCTGGGAAAGCAGCATCCTCAACAATGTGACCATTTCCACTGTTGAATCCCGACGGGTAGCGAACATTCATTACCTGCTGGCTGAAAGAAAGGCCGGGAGGAGGTAATGCCCCACTCAGGACCTCAGTGGCAGGAAGTTTGGGCCACATAAGGTCTGGAGCAGGGCTAAGGGTCAGGCAGGTGGAAGAAGTGTAGTGCCTCAGGCCAGGACAAGGAGCGCATTCCAGGAGCAGTAGGGCAAGTCTAGGCTGAGATCACAGAGACCAGCATAGCACAGCAGACACTCCGGAAAGATGAAAAGGACAGCCAGAGGCAGGGCCTCAGGGAAGTCATCTGTCCCACCACACCACACCACATGCCCTCTTCTTTTTGGTCTTTTTGTTTGGTTGTTTGCTTGGTTGGTTTTGTTTTTCGAGATAGGGTTTCTCTGTTTAGTCCTTGCTGTCCTGGAACTCACTCTGTAGACCAAGCTGGCCTCAAACTCAGAGATCCACCTGCCTCTGCCTCCCAAGTGCTGGGATTAAAGGAGTGTGCCACCACCGCCCAGCCTCTCTGGCCCTTTACTGGCTGCTCTACCTCCTGAGCCAGCCCCCCCCCCCCCCCATCCACTGCTTTGTCTGAAATACCTTCCTGCCCCTTTTAAAAAGCAGCAGGATTCAAAGAAGCATTCCTTACCCGTGCTGATCCTGAGCCGATCTGCAATGCTTGGCTGTATTTAAAAGATTGATCGATCCTGTCTTAGGCTAGGGGGATAGCTTAGCAACCATGAGTCTTTGCAAGCATGAGGACCTACCTGAGCTTGATCTCCAAAAACCCAGGTAAAAAAGTTGGGTGTGGAGGTGTGTGCTTGTAATCTTAGCAGAGAGGCAGAGAAAGGAGGGTCCCTGGAGCTCACTGGTCAGTCTAACTTACTTGATGAGCTCCAGGTCAGTGAGAAAGCCTGTCTTAAAAAACAAGGTGGGCAGTACCTGGGCAATGACATCTGAAGGTGACCCCTGTCCACCCCCATACATGTGCATGTACACATGGTACCCACTCACATGCATGAGCATGCACATACACCTAAAATAAAATGATTACTTAGAATCACATCCACCTCCAGTGTTAGCAAGCTATCAGGAGAATGAGAAGCCACCTTAAATGACAAGTGACAAGGACAGGTGAAGGGGTGAAGCAGAAGTCTATTTTGTGAGAAAGGAGTAGTGCACAGGGTTTTTTTTTAAAGCCAGGTAGAATCTACTGGAAATATTAAGACACGCAGACACACGATGAAAAGGTTATGACATTTATGTTAGGTTTATCTGCAGGGTACAGAGGAGGACCAAAGGGGAAGAGATAGGTCCCCCAAGTGTGTGTTTGTGTGTGTGTCTGTTTCCATCTTGCGGTGGACTGGCTCTGAGGACACAGGATTCCTGTCTAGCCATGTTGACCTCAGTGGATCGGACACCCTATTGTAGACCCATATAGGCGCAGAAGCTGAGTGCTCAGTAGTCAGTTGAGCAAAACCAGGTGCTAGGAGGAACCAGTGAAGAGGTGAGTTCAGGAGTTCCCACAGTCAAGGAGCCCTCAGACCCCTAAGCCAGATGGTAAGAAGGAACTGAGGCAGTCATTTGGGTCAGCATGTGGCTATTTGAGACTGGGCTTCTGTAGGGAAGCCCCCTAACTTCTAAAGATGACCCAGTCTCTCACACCCTCTGACCAGAACCAGACTAGCCTCTGACGCATCCCCCTGTTTCGATCCTGAGACAGCGGGGGCACTTAGGATTCAGGGGTGGCCATCTGAGCCATGCGGACCATTATCCACACAAGTCTCTGCCTTGTGTTTGAAACTAGCCTGAGAGTGATCTGTGGGCAGGGATCTGGTCATTTCCTTTTCTTACTATTAGCCCCCACAGCCCCTTGTCAGCAGAACATTTCTGGGCCCCAAATAGGTCTAATGTACCCCTTGACACCTGCCTGGGAAAAAGACTTGAAAGACTAGAACACTCACATCCTATCTTCCTCTCCCATTTTCTGCCTCTCCCCACCCCACTCCTCCACACCCCAGCCCACGGGGCTACACACTGGCCTTTCCACCCATCCATCTCAAGATCCTAACACAGCGAGGAAGAGGGACTGCATGGGGTAGCCTTGTCTCCGGAGGCAGATCTGACCAGGCCTGGGTAGGATATAGGGATCTCCAGGACAGGCAGCTCTGATGAGGTGCCTGGGCTAATGTGTTCCCATGCAAACAAGGTGTGGCCAAGCTGAACCCATCTGTCCTAGAGGTGTGGATGGGCCAGTTCTCTAGAAAGTCCTTAATTAGCTCAGCAGGTTGACTGATCTGCTGGGAGAGTCCTCACACTGATGTGTCCTGCTGGGCTGGCCTAAGGGACAGGAGGTGCTGGAGCCACACACAGTATCCCTCCTGCTCTTAGGAGTATACACTGTGGAATCCAAGCTCCCCTCACCTGTCCCCTTGGCTTGGGCTTTCCACAACATGTCACCCATCAAGGGACTGGCCCCCTCCCTTCCCCAACATCCTGTGTGAGACCAGTGAGTGTGGCTTTGGCCTCCTGCTTGGCGGATGTGAGAACACCCCTGCACCTCCCACTGATAGAGTGCAGGGCAGGGCTCTATAGCACTGCGGCAGCTGCCCCTGTCTGTGCCAACTCAGATGCCCACGGCTACCCTGCAAGGCGTTGCTTGGGAAACTCAATCTCCCGAAGGCTCCAGGCAGGCCTGACTGACCAACAAACCCTGAATAAAGGATAATTTCCATGTAGATATGAACCTGGGAGCTCATGGGACACAGGAGGCTGTTGTCAGGGAGAAAGCTAGCTAAGGCTAGATGTTACTAAGCCCCTCCCTTGCGTTATTTCGGTTCATTCCTACAGTTGCTGATTCAGGACTGTATCAAGTCCAAACACTATGAGTCCAAGTCCCAGTCCGTCTGACTCCAGAACCCTCTGCTCACTTTCAGACACTTGTCCAGGACACAGGGCTAGGCTGCAAAGGCTGGCTTGGCCTTGGTCTCCAAGCCTCCTGTCATTCATCCTAATGAGTCATGACCTAGTCCCACAACCCTTAGAGAGGAACCCAGGACCTCTGAGTGTCCTATGCAGTGCCCATGAAGGGGGCCCTTGAAAGCCCTGGGAAGCCTAAACACATAAAATCTCCCACATCCCCACATCTGTCTCCTAGGAAACGCAGTAAGGCGCACAGAGAAGCAAAAGTACTCTGGGAGGCAGGTAGACCTGGGTCCCCAGTCCCAGTCCAGCCCTTCAGTGTGAACAGCTGTCCCCAGAAGTTACAGGGAGAGAGTACAATGCCAGTTTCACCCAGAGTGCTATCCTAGGGCCACACAGCATTTGAGGCACTTAAATCTTATTTTCAGAACTTCCTTGCCTCCTCAAGTCTTTAACTCAAATGTCCCCTCTTGTCAAGGCTGAACCTTGTAAGGCTACATACAGCTTTACCCACCAAGGGCCATCCCAAACCCTTCTTTGGTTCCTTCTGTTCTATAACTCATAACACCTGCTAATGCTATGTTTATTTCCTGTCACTCAGGATCTCCCGCCCTTTTGAAAGAAAGAAAATTCCACGACAGGACCAAGACACAATGAGAACTTATTGTTAAATCAATGATTAAACAGTCAGTCCAGAGATTAGCTAGACATGGTGTTCTCTAACTTTAAGAATGCTGAGGTGTCCCACATCTTTAATCCCAGCACTTGGGAGGCAGAGGCAAGGGGATCTCAGTGAGTCCAGCCTGATCTACAAAGCGAGTTCCAGGACAGCCAGGACTGTTACTCAGAGAACTTCCTATCCTGTCCTCAAGACCCAGGCAAAGGCTATATGGGTAGTATGTGTGGCATCTTCTAAGGATACCTTCGCAGGCCCTGCCACACATCGTGACTTCAGGATACCCAGCTCCTTGGCAAGGAATATTTCAGAATAATATTATTAAATATTAATACCATTTATCCTGGGAACACCAAGTCAAGTCCCTCAAGAGAGAGCTCTGGTCTCTTGCTGAATTCCTGAAGGGTAGAGTCAGGTACCTCTCGGCTTCCTTGTCCCCACGCCCAAAGGAGCCTCTCCTAGCTCAAGAATTCATAGTGGTTCCTGGGAAGGGCAAGTGGCTCTTCAAAGGACCAGTTTCCTCTGAGGCAGGGCAGACAGAGAAAGCCATCTCAAGGGAAGCTGGGCACAGCTAGGGAGGGTTTCCCTGGGATCTCTTGGGAGCCAAAACTGAGGAGGGCACCCAGAACAGGTGGCACTGATGGGCGACGCCCATCTCCTGCTCTGAACCCTCCCTAAACTGTGCCTGGGCAGAGGAAAACAAAAGTTGAGGCAGGCCTGGCATGGCCCAGCCCAGTGGGAGGAGAGAAGAGGGCCTCTAGATCCCGAGTGCGCCTAGCTGCCAGTGCTGCTCCGTTTTCCCAGCCTCCAGTGGTACCCAACTCAAGTGGCTCAACAGCTGCTCCCAGGTGTCTTAGAAGACCAGGAAGCTAAGCCTCCCCACAAGGCCCCAGAGGTTCTGCCAGACCCATTCGGGTTCTTCCGCAGGACAGCCAGCAAAGGGCCACAGGCTGATTCTAAACCTCCCAGTGCCCTGCACTGCCTTTCTCCCAGGGCAGGCAGGAGTGGAGAGAGAGAGAGAGGGCAGAAAGGAGACCTGCCCTTCAAGTGTCTTGAGGGGGCTTGAGGGAAGGCAGAGCTCTACAGGAATGCTCTCACTCCTCTGCCCCACTCCCCCACAGGGTGTAGAGCGGAGGATAGGATATGCCTGGGTGGAGAGCAGAAACAGATCGGGTTCTACACTCAGAAGACAGACAGACACACAGACACAGACAGACAGACACACACACACACACACACACACACACAGAGTCTGCCCATCAGCCCTCCACCCTGGCTTTCCCAAAGAGTAAGGAAAAAAAATTTTTTTTTTCCGAGACAGGGTTTCTCTGTGTAGCTTTGCACCTTTCCTGGAATTTGCTTTGGAGACCAGGCTGGCCTCAAACTCACAGAGATCCGCCTGCCTCTGCCTCTCGAGTGCTGGGATTAAAGGTGTGCGGCATCACTGCCCGGCATGTAAGGAAAATTTTTAAGGACCAGGGAAAGAGGATGTCAGGCTAGGAGAGGCCAATCTCCCCTCCCCCTGATGTCCGTCCTTATCATAAAATTCTGACCTCCAGCTTCAGTGACTTCAAAACATCACAAAATCATGACCCCTCCACTGATTTTGCAAATTCCCTCAGCGGGCCAGGTGTCTACCTAAAAGCCTACATGGAGCTAACTGGCAACTGGCGGGGGTTTTTTTGTTTTTGTTTTTTGTTTTGTTTTGTTTTGTTTTTTAAAGCCCTTCTAGGAAAGTTAACAGATTCTGGGGTGGAGGATGCCTGCTATGTAGTAGGTCGTCTAAGCTCATGTTTTCATGCTCTCAACAGCCTCTGGGAAACCCAGGCTCAGCGTGTTTAAGTGATAGACATAAGGCTACTCAGCAAGAACTGTGAGTCAGGATTCACAGTCATCTATCTGATGATGGGGACTGAGGTTACTACGTCAAAAAGATCATAGACAAAAGGGAGAATCTTTTTCTGCCTTGCTTCCCACTTTCTAAATGCATTCATTTTTACAACTAGAGATCATTTTCCAGAGGACTCAAGTTCTATTCCCAGCACCCACTCCAGGCAGCTCATAAACTACCTGTAGCTCTGCTGTCTCTGGTCTCCAACATGTGGCATACACTCACTCATACACACAAATTAAAAGATCTGAAAATGCTGTCCAGGGAACTGGCCCAAGCTGATCAGAGAGCAGAAAGAGCTTGCCTTGAGTCCTGTCAAGTGTTCTGTGTGCAGATGACCTAAAACTACCGCACTGGTATAGTAGGAATATCGCTTTCTTCACCCTTCTCCTGCCTCCCTGACCACTAGCTTACACAGACCCAGGGGGTCGTCTCCAAACCCACTCTGACTTTGCTTTCTCTTAGGCAGACCACCGTTTTTCGGCCGTGCAGAGCAGCTCGGTTCTCCCCACAAACATTTCCTTGTTACCCTGACACACCCATTCTCTCCCGGCTCAGAATGGCCTCAAACACCGAGTCTCTAGAGCCTGCACCGACGTAAGGGTCCCCAAGGGAAGGGACTCGGTATCTAAGCCACGCCCTCCTTACCGGAAGTTCACCTGTTTCAGGTGAAAACCCTCTAAGAGCTACATCGCGGTTACCCCAGTTAAGGCCACCTCTCACAGCTAAGGCCCAATGTGTCCACCAACTGTCTAAACCGAGTAAAAGCACAGCACACTTTCTTTGGCAAGAATTTTCCACTCCTTGCCAAGTCCCACAGTGCAACCCCCACCCGTCAGCGTGTAAAACACACTGGGTCTCAATACGGTCCCCTGAAGGTGTCCAAAGCCGCCCCGAGCGTAAAAAGGCCCCCCTCCCTTTCTACGAGAGAACCAGGTCCCACCCGCGGACTTCCTGCGTCGGAGGATTAGGAGGCACAAAGGGCGAGCAGAGAGAGCGCCCAGATGGCAGAGGTAAGGGCTAAGCCGCCAAGGTAACACGCTCCAGACGCCGCTGGCGGTCGCCGGGTCACGGGAAGCCGTGTCGCCCGGCTCTGCGTCCAGGCGCCTCACTCGAGGGTCCGGGACTGGGTCTCCGCTCACTGTGTCCCCCGCACCCAGCCAGGCCAGACACCTGTTCCCTGCTCCCGAAAGCCAACACGATTGTGCAAACCCGAGTCCCAAGTTTGGTAATCCGTGTGGCGAAACAGGAAAAGACAAGTTCTCAGAGCCACTTTCTACAGGTGTCCTTCTCCGGGACGAGCCAAACGTCGGAGATCCAGGCGAGCAAGGCAGACCTGGGTGCTGCCTTCTCTGACCCACCCGGGGAAGCCCAGGGGACTCGGATCCTCGCGCGCCGCGCCGCCCCTGACGGTCCGCGCCCCCGAAGACCGTGTAAAGCCAGGTGGGCTCACCTGCAATCGCGGGCCGGGCCCTGCCCGAGGCCTCGGCGTTCCTCGGCGCCCGGCACCCTCCGCTCCGGTTCCCCGCGCCGGCCCACGGGCTGCAGGGCGGCCGTCTCCTTCCTGCTCACCTCCGGCGCGGCGAGCGGGGGGGCGGAGCCGCCGCGATTTACATACAGGGCGAGCCTGCTGAGCCCGCGCCCCGCCCCCGGCCACGCCCCCCGGGCGGAGCTGACGGGCGGGGGCGCAGCCTGGGAGCCCTCGAGGGCGGGGGCGGGGCCAGTCGCGGCCCCGGGAGCGCGGGGCGGGGCAGCAGCGAGGAGACGCACCTAGCGCAGCCTGACCCCGCCCTCACCTGCGCGCACCTGGTCACAGGACTGCTCACTGCTGCCAGTGTCCCACCACCTCCCGGAAGAGGAAATAGTCCCTGTGTGCCTTCTAGGATGGATGCCAGTTATGAGGAAAGGTTCCTCCCGCAGCTGTCGAGTGAGGGGCATAGCTAGGCGGGCTCCTTCCAACTAGCATGACCGGCAGGTGCAGGTTTCAGACCCAAGTCGGTGGAATGGAACCAAGGCATAAGAGCCAGAAGCCTGACCTCCGGCTGGGGGCCCCCACTTCCGTCTTCACAGAAGTCGACTGGAGATTCCAAAGGGCTGGCCACTGCAGCTAGGCTAGCTTTACCTCACGCTAGGGGAAAAGAACCGTGAGGGCCCCTCTGAGTGGCTGGGGTCCAATCCAAAGCTGGGTGTTCAAAGTCAGTCATGCTCTCCCAAGGATTCTCTGGTCCAACCAGGGCTCTCCTCCCCCAGGGTGGGCAAATCAGGAATGAAGGGACAGGGTAGTCAAGTAAGTATATCCAAGCACAGCAGAAAATACTTTTTTTAATGGCTTTGGCTTTATGGCACGAAGCAGGCACCCCCCCCTGTTTAAAGGCACAGAGTCCTCTCTTCTGCCCTACCTCCTGGGCCTCTGAAATCAAGTCCTGAGTTCCAAGGGGGTCACTGCCAGGCAAGAGGGAACGGGGCAAGGCTTCACTCCCCTACAAACAGCAGATACCCAGGGCTGTGACCACATTGGCCCAGACAGTTCCTGGTGAGTCCTGTACAGGCGTCAGCTGACATGGTCCCTGAGAGCAGTCCACATCCCCCAGAAAAAGCCCATCCTCAGAGCTGTACATTCAGTGCTCCAGATCCACGGGCAGTGTGAAGTTTGTGAAGCTATAGAAGGAGATGTCACCATGGTCCACCAGGGCAAAGATCAGGGGAACATCCCCACTCTGGTAGGTCAACCGCTTGAGGCTGCAGAGGTCAGGGACAGGCTCATCAAATCTGTAGGAATACAGATTAAACTGAGACCTAGTCGGAGCCCACCCATGGCCCCCAGCCCCCCTGAGGCTTCCAGAGCAGGAAGGCTATAAGAGAAAAGCTAGGGACCGTGAATACTGGCCCCAGGCTCAGATGTGTACAAACTCCATGGCTTTGATGAGCTCTTCAAGAGAGCCCCAGAGCAGAGGGATAGCTGGCATGGGTTCTCACCACCCAGTAAACCCTTCAAACCAATTCCCTCTTGTGAGTGAGCCCAGGACTAAAGTGAAGAGGAGAGAGACTACCATAAAATGCCAGTACCAAGGATAGATAGGTGGCACTTAACCCTTCTGGACCCAATTCTTCTCAGGGACTGGCAGGGACCAAGGAATGGATGGGCTGGCAGCAGCCAGGGGTACTGCTCAATCATCTCATACCCACTAATGCACATTCGGACATAGGGTTTGCCAGGGTTGTTTTTCCGGAAGGTAGCCACAGCGTCAGCCTGGTAAACATCGAAGCTGATCTCCAAGCCTCTAGACTTCTCCAGCAGCCTGAGGACCAAATGAGAAATGTTATGACAAACTCTCTGCTCTCACCAAACCCTTTCCTACTAGCAGCCTCACGGGGGCTACACCCACCATCTTGTCAGTCTCCTCTCTCCCTAGAGGCACAGGACAGTAGCTGTCACTGGAAGCTAAGTGTGCGGGCAGGTGTCCCTGGGGTGATCCTCTGACTCAAACCCAACTCCAGGAATCAAATCCCAGCTGTTGCTCCACCTGGCAGCCAGTGTCATGGAGACAGTGAGCAGAGCTGAGACTCACCGGTAACCCCCATCAGCAAGGTGTGTTGTCTGCAGCACAGAGATGTGTTGAAGGACCGTGGCTACAAGGGCAAGTGAAAACAAGACGTGGAGAAGGGGAGTCAAGTTCCTACACACTCTGTGACACTGCCCAATACAGTAGCAGTACTCGGGACACACTTACCTGGTAACCCTGCTCTACTCACCTACCAATCTACCATGTTCTCATGATGCCTTTACAGATTTCTGAACCTGTTACTATATTAGCTCAGGCCACACACTAAGTTCCTTGTGTTTAAACTTTCCTCTTGTTTGCCTAAAACCTCTGTGGTGCCACCATGTTCCAGCTAACAGGCTGTGAAGGGGAGGGACCCATACCTGGTTGCTGGCAAAGCCATCCAGCAATCTTGGGTATGGTCTTAAGGATTTGGGTATAGTTTTCACTCCCCCCAAGTGTCACTGGGCAACGACTCATCAGCAAACCTTCCCCTATGGGCTCTGCTGGGGCTGCTGTCACCTACAGAAGAGACTGCAGGGCACACCCCACTGCTGTCCCTCTCATACCCTAGGCCTCAGCCAGCCCTGGTCAAAACATCCCTTTCCAAAGTCTTATGATCCTTCTGCTCCCAGTGGCCTATGGGAATAGCAGGTGAAGGGTTACCTGGGGAATCTGCTTTCTCAGGGTTGAGCAAGGGCGTGACAGACTGGCCCCACAGGTGTGGAGGGCGGGGCTGGCTCTTCAGCAGCTGTCGCCTCTGCAGCAGCTCCTTGTACTCCCGCCAGCCGGAGCAGCCCTGCACCTCAGGATCTGCATTCACATCCTCCCGGAACTGCTGGACCTCTGCTTGCTGGGCCCGGTCTCTCCGGGAAAGCTTCTCCTTCCGCTGGTTCAGCTTTTGGCACCAGGACTCAGCATCTGTCCCTCGCCCAATGACATTGGCCGGGAGCAGCTCTGGGGCTGGGGCAGGCAGGAGGGTGTGGCGACTATCTGAAGCCATGTTGGGGAAGGAGATCTGCTCAAAGTTCCAGCGTAGTTTAGGAGCTCCCTTGGCTCCATCCTCGATTTTATCATTCTTCTGGTCACACACCACATCCTCCCTGGCCAGAGCAGGGCAAGGCTCTGGAGACCCCAGAGACTGAAAGGAGAGTCCTGAGCCCTTCCTGGGGCTTGACTCCTGGGGCTTCTCTGGGTACTGGCTATTCTGGTCACAGGCAGGTGGGCTGCAGGCTGACAGGCTCACGGGTGACAGGGAGTTCTGCAGAGCCTTAGCCTTCTTATTAACAGACCTTAGAGACGTGGGAGGAAAAGCAGCATATTTGCCCCTTGTTACTGTCAGGGGACATGTCTGTCCCACTGGAATGGAGGTGGACCCCTACTGGTTCCCAAGCCTGTATGAGAGCATCCCAGCCAGGCCCCTTCTTAAGCCCTGTGGTCATGACACTCCCTGGGTGGCGGGCAACAGCAGGGGGAATTACCGACAGCTCAAACTCCTCTTCCTCTTGCCAGTCCCATCCTCCAGGCACTGGGCATAGCCATCCAAGTTCAGCTGCCTCTCATAAGGCGACACGACAGAGCTGTGGGGAGAACAGCAGGCAGGCAACAGCTCCACCTTCTCAGACTGGTGCTGCCAGCAGGGTTTGGGAGGGAGCGGTCAAGAGGACAAGTCAGAGGCCAGAGGGAGATCCACACCCAAAGGAAGAGCACTGGGAACAGCCACAAGGGCCTAGTCACCCACCTTTGCCCATGTCACTTGAGTGTCACCAATAATACCAGATGCTCCTAAAGAGCTGGCAATACATAACTAATCAGGTTAGCAGTACAGCTCAAAGACAGAACCTTTGTCTAGGAGGTGTGGGACCCTGGCTTCCACCCCAGCACAACAGAAAACAAGTAAATTCTTAATCACTGGTGAAAAGAACAAGAGGCAATAGAAAACTTGGAAAATACAGGGGGAAAAAAAAAGATAGAAGTAAACACCATGAGCCAGACAGTGGTGGCACACGCCTTTAATCCCAGCACCCAGGAGGCAGAGGCAGGTGGATCTCTGAATTTGAGGTCAGCCTGGTCTATAATATCAAGTTCCAGGACAGCCAGGGCTACAACAGAGAAACCCTGTCTCAAAAAACCAAACCAAATAAAAACCAAAACCTTGGATTCCCAGAGGTAACATTTTTCTTTCTTTTTTTATTTATTTGGGGTGTTTCGTTTGTTTGCTTGTTTGAGACAGGGTTTCTCTGTGTAGCCCCTGGCAGTCCTAGAACTTGACATCTGGTACATTTTTATTTCTTGTACATACATACTACTGTTTCTCTGTATATTTTGGTTTTGTTTCCTGACACTGACCTAACACACGGCTTTAAAATCTTTTTTCCTCCCCCATTCAGTTATATATTGTGGGCTCAGACCCTTATCACACATCACTATAGCACTCTTCCTGCTATGAGGGGTGGAGAAGGGGTGAGAGAGAGACAGAGAGAGAGAGAGAAACACAGAGAGAGAGAAACAGAGAGAGAAAGAGCTCGAGCGCCCAATAATACCCAATAGCAGAGGGCAGCCTTGGGTATTATTCCTTGGGAGCTGTCTATCTTGGTGTCTTGCAGCTCACTGATTAGGCCAGGCTGGCCACTGAACTCCAGGGATCTGCCTATCTCTGCCTCCCCAGCGCTGGGAACACCAGGATGAACACACGGCCTTTGGTTTCTGAGGGACTGGACTTGGGGCCTTGTACTTGCAGTGAGCCCCTCCCCACCACTATCAATGTTTTATAGCTCCCAATGGTGCACGGTTCAGATGCAGTACAATGAATCTAAACCAATTACAATTATGAAGTGAAACCTTAAGTCCTGTCATCACATCATAGGACATCGTTTTTATACACAAGTACTACATGATGGCCCTGCTTTCAAAGAGAAACCAGTTTGCAAGGGTAGGTCTCCACAGCTGAGCCCTGATTTTCAAGTATCGATTCTGAAAAGCTGCCATTTTGCAACTCTTCTTTATTATATAGGAAGAGGGTAGAGGCTGAGATTTGGTTCTGTTCTTCCTCAGCCGTGAGTTCAGGGCCTGACATCAGAAGGTGCTCACTAATACCGCTGGCTGACAGAACATTCTCAGGAGGAACTTTTGCACACAGCTGGCCTGTTTCCCTAGGACAGACCCCACTTTTGGGGAACTGTTTGAGGGCTTGGGGGACAGACTGTGTAATGACAGAAGCTATACAGTTTCTACTGTAAGTCTGAACATGGCTGTGGCATTCAGCAAAGCCGAACCACTAGGTAACGAAGGGAGATCTAGCCCGGTATAAGAAATGTGAAATCTACCTCAAGTGTCGACCCCTTCCCAGTCCCCCATTCCCGCGCATCTTCATAAACTGGCCTGCACATCTACGTGCCAGGTGCTGGCTATTGCAGCTCTATGTCTCGATGCTCATCGTGAGCTAAAGGTACTTGGTCATTCCCTGAGCTGGGTTCTTTCTGGTTTGACCACCCAGAGTAGAGTGCAGTGATGGAATTTATGCCCACATGCCTTTCTGTTGAACACTTCTAGCTCAGACCCAAGAAGCCACACTGAAGCCAAAGGTCCCAGGTCCCACTTTCACAGGAGAACAGTCAGCCAGGTCCCAGGACTGCAGTGCATGGGAACCAAAGGAAGGACTTACCTTGGCTGGAACCGACGGACCACATAGCCTAGTCTCTTCAGGTGGCTGAAGACCTCAAGAGAAGAGAAAGGAGTCTTAGATGCTCCTTTGGTTTGCATGCTTGTTGGAAAGGCTCTTGCTATACAGCCCTAGCTATCCTAGAACTATGTAGACCAGGCTGCCCCAAACTACTCAAAAAGTAGTATTTCTCCTACCTGTAAGTGCTAGAATTACGACCATGACTGGCTTAGATGTCCATTCTTTTTTTTTTTTTTCCTTCTCCAGAAAGAGAGAGAAAGAGAGAGAGAGAGAGAGAGAGAGAGAGAGAGAGAGGGAGAGAGAAGTTTCTGTGTATAGCCTGGCTGTCCTGGAACTCACTCTGTAGACCAGATTGGCCTAGAACTCAGAGATCTGCCTGCCTCTGCCTCCCAAGTGCTGGGATTAAAGGCGTCGCCACACCGCCCGGCCAGAAGGCATCTTATGATGTCAAACTCTGATCTTTACTCTTTGAATTCTGTCTCTTATTCTGGGCACAAGTGACATTTAATAATTTATTGACAATACAAATCTCAAGAAACTGTACACAGGGACGGGCCTCCTGGGAAAGAATTACGTCACAGAATATGCTGACACTAAAGTCTAGGTAAAACATTGGTAGACGGTGACAGACACCACCTCACCTAACAAGCCCTTCCCAGACTGGATGGGAATGGTCTCTGGTGAGGAGTCACATGTTACTCCTTGTGTCCTTGCCTCTATATCAGAGGAACAAACCCAGAAGTGTCCCATTCAATCTCTTCCCAGCATCCAACACAACTGATTGTTTTTACGTTAAAAAAGGAGTGTGGGGCATAGTGCCCTTTAATCTTAGCACCTGAGAGGCAGAGACAGGCAGATGTCTCTGAGTTCCAGGCCAGCCTGGTCAACATAGTGAATTCCAGGCTGGCCAAATCTACACAGTAAGATCCTGTTCAAAAAAACAAAACAAGTGCCTCCCAGCACTCGGGAGGCAGAGGCAGGCGGATCTCTGTGAGTTTGAGGCCAGCCTGGGCTACAGAGTGAGTTTCAGGAAAGGCGCAAAGCTACACAGAGAAACCCTGTCTCAAAAAACCAAAAACCAAACAAACAAACAAACAAACAAACAAAAAACAAAAAGAGGAAAAAGAAAGGCCTGAAAGATTGTGTTAGATTCTTTGACATCACTTCCCATTTTTTTCTCCTGCATCTTCAGATACTCCCTGGTCATGGATGGGTCCTATCTCTCCACTGACCTTCCCACATCTGTGAGCTCCAGGTCACAGCCCCTTGGCTCATCACACTCCCTCAGAAACAATGGCTTACACACCATCCACGCTTGCAAACATCCATGATTCTACTTCTAGCTTTGACCTCGCCCTCCATTCTAGGTTAGATATCTACTGTGTGCCTGAAATCCTGTTGGATGTTCAAGAAGTACCTCAACACTATTTTGTATGACACAGAACACTTTTTTTTTTCCCCCGAGACAGGGTTTCTCTGTGTCGCTTTGTGCCTTTCCTGGAACTTGCTTGGTAGCCCAGGCTGGCCTCGAACTCACAGAGATCGCCTGCCTCTGCCTCCCGAGTGCTGGGATTAAAGGTGAGCGCCTCCCACCACCCGGCTGACACACAACACTTTTGACTAGTCCCACTCTTTCAAAAAAGTGCCTACCTCAGTCTAGATGACACCATTTTTGGTCATGCTGGTCATATTGGCATAAGCCTCTTAGTCATCCAAACAAATGCTAACAACCATCCATTCTTTCTCCCAAAACATTCCTGAGATACTTTTTTCCATTCACTGCCACGCTATCCCAGCCTCTACCTTGTCTCACTTGAAAGAACATTCCAGAATAGATCTTTTTCCTTTCCTAATTTTATATTCAACCTAGCATTAATTCTCTATAAAGTCAATGTTTTTGTTGTTGCTTGCTGTTTAGTAGTTCTGCATAAGACTGGGTTTTATTATGTAGTCCAAGCTGTTTTAACTTGTGATCCTCCTGCCTCAGCTTCTAGAGTGCTGGTATTACATGTGTGGTTAACCATGACAAGCACTACCTACTTTTTGTTTTGTTTTGAGACAGAGTCTCTCTCTATAGTCCTGGCTGTCCTGGAGCTTGCTATGTAGACACAGCTGGTCTGGAACTCCCAGAGAACCTCCAGCTTCTGCCTCCCAAGTGCTGGGATTAAAGGCCTGTGCCACCATGCCTGGTTACTTACCAACTTTTTATTATCCAATTGGCTCCATTAGAGTATAAGCCTGATAATCAGCACAGGCTCTTTCTTAACTCTCCTATGGTGTAGCACATGACACTGGGCTTGCAACCTCAAAGGTACTTGTCACTACTCATTGGCCCGGCAAATCAGAGGCTCCCTGGGAGGCAACTGATACCTGATAATGTAGGAAACTCAAGGTGTCTTCAGTCAGCAGCAGCTGGTAGGCCTCTTGGATAGACAGTGGCAGGTCTTGGTAGAAGAGCTGAATAGAGCCCTGGAAGGAGACCAAGAGCTTAGTTGTGTGTATCCTTCCTTCAGAGCCTAAGCCGAACGGGGTCAACTCCTTGGCTCTGACCCTCTCCCTACACACACCCAGCATCACTGCACAACCACGACCCACTAGGAAAGAGGCTTAGAGTCCCCACTGCTCGTGTGGTATTCTTTTCTGTCCTCCAAGTCCGCCTATGAGTTCACTGGAAACGTGATTCTGAAGTCTTTCTGGTCCACCAAAGCGCATCCTTCCCACGCCTTTAGTCTGCACCCCTTGCCCGCAGCCCCAGGCCCCCACTCACACACTCCAGCAGATACAAGGCCTCTTCGGGGTGAAGCCGCTGCCGCCCTTGCTCGGAGTAGCCCATGGTCTGCCAGAATTTCCCCTGTGGGGAGCAGAGCGGGGGTCACAGGGCCGCTTGGGGGGCAGGGGAGCCCCGCCGCGCAGATAGATGCTGGGGCGCCCCCCGCCGCGCAGATAGATGCTGGGGCGCTCACCGCGGGAGACTTCAACTCCACAAAGCCCTCGGGTCTCCACTCCGCGGCCACCAAGCTGCCCCTGGCGAGGAGAGGGGAGGGGCGTCTGGGTCTGCGCGGGCAGTCCCCGGCCTCCGCGCCCCCGGCCCCCCGGCCCGGCCCCCCGGCCCGGCCCGGCCCCTCTCACAGGCGCTCCACGCGCTCCTCCGCCAGCAGCTGCCACAGCTCCTGGCGACACAGGCGCAGCCGCTCGGCCTGGGCCTCCGAGCCGTCGGGGAGGAAGTCCTTGGGGCCATGCGACCGCTGGGGCAGCTTCTGGGACCGCGAGCGCGCCGCGCGCAGCTCCGAGGCGCTGCGGAGAGCCGGGCACACGCGGTCAGCACCGAGGCGGCCCCGCCCGCCCGCTCCCGGGTCCCACGCACCCCCAGGCCTCCCCCGACGCCCCCGGCCGGGGAGCACCTGAGCACCCGGCCCGCGGGAACCTCCACAGACGCGGGTTCGGACTCGGGCTCCATCGGGGCCGCCGTCTGCGCCTGCGCGCGCGCCGCCCACGTCCCGCCCACCTCTGGAACTCCGCGCGGTCCTAGCGCCCGCGGACGCGACCCGCGCTCCGCCGAGCGCACGTCCGCCGCCGGCTGGCTTCGCGCCTGTCTTCCCACCTGCCCTGCGTCCTAAAGCCTGTCGGCACGCGTGCCCCTCAGTCCGCGGGACCGAGTTCGGTGCGCAGGTTTCTAGATGGGCAGAAGCTCACTCGTTCTGTTTCCAGCGCTTCTGGGGGCCCCTCTGTCGAGTAAAACTCCCCGGCCCCTGGGAATGCGGTACGAATAATCAATCACACGTGGGACGGTCCTCTCGGCCGCCCTGAACCGCCCGGTGCTCTGCCGCCAAGGGGAAAGAGATGCGTGCGTACAGAGGGGAGAGCAGTGAGTCCTCGAACACCAGCTTTGCACACTGGAGGCCCCTGGGAATGTCAGGAGTGGTTGGTCCGCAGACTTTCGGAGCTGCTTCAGGATGGGGCCCAAAAAAATAAGCTCTTCAGAGGCGCCGGGAAGCGGGGTTCAAAGGCCAGGGTGGGAGGCGCTGTCCGGCTCGCACTGGTGCTGAATCGCCGCCACCCCAGCCTCCGAAGGCGCCTGCTCAAGGCTGGGGTCCCCGCCGCGACACCGTGGGTCGTTCCCGCGCTCACCACTAGGTGGCACCATTGCTCCAGCCAGCCGCCGTGGGTCAGCGACTGCTCGTGGACGACGGTCGCTGCGGGCAACCCGGGAAAAGATGGGGCGACGAGGAAGGGGTCCCCGGCCCTGCGGGGTGCTCAGGCTCAAGCGCCAGGACTCCCATTTTCTCTCCTACTCATTCCCACCTCATTTCTGGTCTAGACTAGCGCCCAGCGCTCTCGGGATCCCCAGCCGGGACTCAGCGGCGTGAAACTGCACCCACCCTCCCTCTCGCCAGCCACTCTGCACCCCCAAGCCGCTTCACCTGCGCGCATGCGCCGATCCCGGGGGCTCTGCTCCCGGCTGGCTGACGGGGGCGGGGCCAGCGAGGATTGGGGCGGGACTCGGGGTGCTGATTGACAGCCCGACTGTGCGGCTGGGACAGTCCCCAGCTCCCGATCCGGCGGGAGGGAGGGAGGGGGAGGGGCGGGATTTCCTGCGGGAGGCGCCGAGCCGGCCTTGGACAGGAGGAGAAAGGGGTTGCGGGGGCGGACAGTGGAAACCAGCGTCCAGAGTGCCTGGGACTGAGCGCGGCCAGCCGGACCCCCGGCGGGGCGGCCGGGAGAGGTGAGCCTGCGTGGCCCGGGCTGCGGGTCAGAACCCTCGAGAGCCCAGGCAAACTAACTTTCTTGTGGGATCGGCGGGCGCCTCCATCTCTAGAAGAGATCACACCACCCTCAGGGCTCAGAGAACAGCCTCAGTCCAATGGTCACCCCACCTCAGTGCTCAGAGAATACGTCAGTTAGATGGTCACCCCACCAAGGACTCACTGGTTTTCGCGGCCTTCACTTTAGCCACCAGTTTCTGCACACAGGTCACGTCTCCATTCTTGACGGCAAGGATCAGGTCCTGTTCACGACCCATTCTGATTACTGTGCCAGGCTCTGGGCTTCAGAGTCCAGGAAGAGGCAAGACGAGGGTCCAGCCAAGTGTCAGTTTGCCATGCCTCAATGCTTTAGAGGACACCTGGTCCTGGGGGAACAATTCTGGTGTCCCAGGCAATGGGCTCCTTGTCAGGCAGAGATAAAGTCCCTCAAGGTGCTCCGGGAACTGCCACCACAGGCAGGAAAGCCAGTCTCTAGAGGGTGGAGGCTGTGTGGAAATCTGGACTAAGATCGGCCTGCAGCTTCCGTCGGCCTTGGGATGGGCCGGGACTGGGCCCGCCAATTTTCCTGGGTTAGCTCAGAAGCACCAATGCCCATCCAGAGAGCAGTCAGTCTTCCCTCCGGCATGAGGCAGCAGCCGTGGACAAGTCCTGGGGGTTCTGGAAAAGGTACAGGTCCTCCACTGAAAAGCTGGGTCACAGCCAGGAAACAGGACACGGAAGATGACCGAGACAGGATCTCAAGAGAGCCCCAAATCACTTTAGGTGTCCTGGAAGTCATGGAGGGTCTGAGCCACTCAGGGAGGGGAGGAAGCCGCTGTGTTTGAGAGAAGTATATACATGCAAAGGAAAGAGGGTGGCATTCCATGAGGGAGAGGCTGAGTTGCCTGTGCCCCATGGCACTGGGCAGCACCTCAACCCTGGGAGGGGGGGGGCTTGGCAGCAGAAGACACTGGGGTAGGCAGGACCAGCAGCCCATTCTCCACAGCCCCAGGCTCTGACACCCACAGACAACAGGCGGGGCCAAAAGGTAGGGCCTGGAAGAGTGCCACAGGCAAATGGGCAGGGGGTCACTCCCTGTCCAAGGTGTCTGCCCTCAGACTCCTCACTACCGAGGCTTTAACATCCCACCCAGCTCCACTTAGAGGGTGGGCTGGGGAGCTTCTGCCCCTCATCTTCCGGGCGAGGTCTACCTGTTGGATAGGGACCGTCCACGGCACCTGTTGCTAAGCCTTCCTTGCTGCTTCTGCGGCGTGAGGCAGCAGCTGGGTAGAGATCCGGGCCAGGGCTTGGACACTGCTAGCCAACTGCCTCCCGAGCCCGAACCTGAAACCCCAGCCCTCGACTTCCCGCACAAAACCTTAAGTCAGTTCCTCGGTGGCAGTGATTTCGCTGCCAGAATCTTGTGGCATGAGACTCACGCAGGCCTGGGGCCCAGGTGGGGAACCCCTCATTCCTCCTAAGTCCCAAGCCCAAGCCGGAGGGCACTCCTCCACAAAACCCGCGACCGCACCGGGGGAGGGTGCTCCTGGCAGTGCCTGGGGTCGGCTGGCTCCCCCGCCCCTCGGAATGCCCCTCGAGCGCCACGCAGCCCAGCCCAGCCCCGGCCGACCCCGGGAACAAAGCGGCAAAGAAGGACCCGGAGAGTCAGGAGTCCCACGGACAGACCGAGGAGAACCGACAGCGGGGCTCGTGGAAGGCGGAAGGAGGCAC